>NC_053165.1:68463660-68706160 GCF_016835505.1 Polypterus senegalus
GGAGAGCCATGAGCTGCTGCGACCATGCGCGCCGCCATGCTTCTAGCTTAATCTAGCCTACTTCTGGTAGGCTAGGCACTTTTTATAACTTTTTTGTTAGCACATTCGAAAAATTATTGGTGTTTTGGTAAATTATGCACATTATACAACCCTTTTTTATTATGAAAAGGTTAAGTGTTGCAGTGGGAGGTTTGGAACGCATTATGGGTTAGCCTTTGCGAACGAATTAAGTTCGTAAATCAAGGGTCCACTGTATTGCGTATTTAAGTTAATCAAATTTATAACAAGTCTCCGGAAATCCACCCGCCGATATAGTTTCAACACAAAGGTTTCATTTTACCAAACTTCTCCGCAATCACTTCCTGGTTTCCATCAAAAATGCCGGCAGTCTCAAATTCTCGCCGATAAACATGATAAATATACCTGAAGAGACACTTTTAAGGAAATTTAGAAAATTTTGCTTGGAGAAGGGGGTCGGCTTAAATACCAGTCATCGGCAAATAATGTAATTTAGTAGGTAGAGAAGGGGGTCGGCTAATATACCGAGTCGGCTTGTATTCTGGGATCTACGGAAAGTGTAAATTTCACACAAACATTGGAATTTTTTATTTACCCAGAGGACCACAGACACATGGAGTAAGCTACCAAGTAGTGCGGTAGACAGTAGAACTTCAGGGACTTTCAAAACTCAACTTCAACAACAACAACAACATTTATTTATATAGCACATTTTCATACAAACAGTAGCTCAAAGTGCTTTACATATTAAAGAATAGAAAAATGAAAGACACAATTATAAAACAAAATAAATCAACATTAACATCGGATAAGAGTAAGGTTCAATGGCCAGGGGGGACAGAAAAAACAAAAACTCCAGACGGCTGGAGAAAAAATAAAATCTGTAGGGATTCCAGACCATGAGACCACCCAGTCCCCTCTGGGCATTCTACCTAACATAAATGAAACAGTCCTCTTTGGATTTAGGATTCTCACGGAAGGACTTGATGATGATGATGGTCTTGTAGACTTCTGCTTTTTAATCCATCCATCATTGTTGGAGCATCATAAAGCTTTGAGTAGGTGGAGGTGGCGCAGGCCACCACCACAAAGAAACCGGAAAAAGAAACAGAAAAGAGAGTAGGGGTCAGTACCGATTTTAGAGCCACCATGAATAGTTATTATGATGAATTGAACATACAGAGTATCAGGATTAAGTTAAATTAAGATTAAAATGAAGTTATAAAAAGGCCATGTTAAAGTAATGTGTTTTCAGCAGTGTTTTAAAGTGCTCTACTGTATCAGCCTGGCGAATTCCTATTGGCAGGCTATTCCAGATTTTAGGTGCATAACAGCAGAAGGCCGCCTCACCACTTCTTTTAAGTTTTGTTCTTGGAATTCTAAGGAGACACTCATTTGAGGATCTGAGGTTACGATTTGGAATATAAGGTGTCAGACATTCCGATATATAAGATGGGGTGAGATTATTTAAGGCTTTATAAACCATAAGCAGAATTTTAAAGTCAATTCTGAATGACACAGGTAACCAGTGTAGTGACGCTAAGACTGGTGTGATGTGTTCTGATTTTCTTTTCCTAGTTAGGATTCTAGCAGCTGCATTCTGCACTAGTTGCAAACGATTTATATCTTTTTTGGGTAGTCCAGAGAGGAGTGCGTTACAGTAATCTAGTCGACTGAAAACAAACGCGTGAACTAATTTCTCAGCATCTTTCAGTGATATAAGAGGTCTAACTTATGTTTCTTAAGTGAAAAAATGCTGTCCTAGTGATCTGATTAATATGCGATTTAAAATTCAGATTACAGTCAACAATTACCCCTAAGCTTTTTACCTCCGTCTTGACTTTTAATCCTAATGTATCCAGTTTATTTCTAATAGCCTCATTGTATCCATTATTGCTGATCACTAAAATTTCAGTTTTGATGATATTAGAAGAATTAAGTGGATACGATTGTTGAGTTTTTTTTTTTTTTGGCTAATTGGCCTTTTCTCATCTAGATTGTTGTAATATTCTAATAGAAAAGGAATCTGTTAAAGTCTGTTTGAGCAGAATTAGGTGCCAGGAGGGATCAACACTGGACAGAGTCCTTGGCAGATCATGCTTACTCATCATTTCAGAAGTGGCCAATTGGCACAACTTGCATATGTTTAGGATGAAGAAGGGAAATGTAGGTAGTCGGGTCTAGTACAGTGGTATAGGGAGAGTGAATAAACTTGGACCCTCTGTATATTCTGGGATTTAACCCCAGTCGTGATGTCCTAATGTGAAAGTGCTCAGTTTTGTCAGTGTATTTAAAAAAAACTTTTTTGAAAGACTTAATCTATACTAATAAAAGGCAAAGCCCTCACTCACTCACTGACTCACTCACTCACTGACTCATCACTAATTCTCCAACTTCCCGTGTGGGTGGAAGGCTGAAATTTGGCAGGTTGATTCCTTACAGCTTCCTTACAAAAGTTGGACAGGTTTTATATCGAAATTCTACGCGTAATGGTCATAACTGGAAGCAGTTTTTCTCCATTTACTGTAATGGAGATGAGCTTCAACGCCGTGGGGGCGGAGTTTCGTGTGACATCATCACGCCTCCCACGTAATCACGCAGTACATAGAAAACCAGGAAGACCTCAAAAAAGCGCTCAAGAAAACATGCATTATATAATTGAGAAGGCAGCGAAACAATAAGAAGCGAGTTCTGCTACTTCGGAAACAAAGCACGATGTAAACCTACACTTTAAATTAAGTTCATAGACAGGCTGCCGCTGGCGTTTGTAATTTAGTGCCTGCCCATATAAGGCCATCCGTCAGCGGCAATCCAATAGCAAACTGCCACGGGTAAATATTCACGGGTGAAGGACTGTGCTTATGGAGAGGAAGATGAGATGGTCAGGGTGGTGTTTGACACAAACTCAGCGAAACTGCCAGAGAAAGTTTTAAGTGCCAGGACTAAGGTAACATTAAATAAAGCTATGGACATAGCACGAGATGGCCCCAGCACAGCTGGGAACCTTCGATGCAAGTACACCGAGTGGCTCACGTGAACTGACGCAGTGCACAGATAAAAAGCAACAGTTCCAAAGAGCTGAACAAAACCGAATTACACAATTGAAAAGGCAGCAAAAAATATGAAGCGTCTGATAAGCATATTCATAAATGCAGCTACTGTGGAAACAAAGCACACGGTGGAAAAAGTCAATGTCCCGCTAAAGGAAGACAGCGTAAAAAAAACACCCGTGCATGCAGTTTGTCACATCACAGATAAAAAGGAAGACGAGCTGTTTATTGATGCAGTAAGGAACTAATCGATGAATGAAACCTCTTATCTTTACAACGATTGACAAACACGGAATGTAACTTGAACACATCGTACAAATACGAGCCTGATTGAAAGAAATAATGATAATCAAATCCTTGATGACAGCAACATTCAATAACACTCACAAAACAATTACTGTATATTGACAATCATGTTACGTTATTTTTAAAATGTTCCCTTTTCTTTTTCATAACTTCTACTTCTCCACTGCGATACACGGGTATATATATAAATGTATATCTATAGCCCGATCTACAATATATACTTTAGCATAGACAAGCGGTGGAGCAATTGTAGAGTCTTCGCTTCTAACGCCGACATTCGAGGTTCGATTCCGAGAGGGATGTACTGACTATGTACGCGCTACCGATTCATTTTACCTTCCCATCTCCTTGGTTTGTGATGTATGAAAAATATTAGGTTAACGCAGAATCATGTTACGTTATTTTTAAAATTTTCCCTTTCTTAGCACAAGCACAGTTGAGAAGCTTCGATGCATGTACTCCATAACGCGTTAAAAAATAACGCATTTAATCACACTTTCAATTCCAAGCAAACGGGAACTTTTGTCAATGCATGATTTCCTGGTACATCCATTACACTGATGCACACATCACAGCTACAAAAATGTTAGAGTCGGAATAAAGCGCTTCCTACGACTGATCATTTCGACTACCCGAGCGAAGCCTTGATAAAAGCATGGTTTTGTGCACACTGAAAAGCAAGCAAAATTAGATGCATTACAGAAAGCGGACTTTGTGGCTCTTACTGGGGATCATTGGACTTCCGTGACCGTTAGTAATTCTAAATACATCTAATTACAAAATGTTCAATGATCACACTGTTTTAGCCTAATGTACAAAATAATTTTGGCTAATGTTACTCAGAGTTTAAAGAGTAAGCTGGTCAAATTACCTTTTATGTTTCTGACTTATTTTTTTAAGAAGAAAAACTGCACTTTATGTTGAAATTTTGGTTATTATTATTTAAAGACAATACTATTCTGAAAATGTACTTAAAGTACTTAAACTACCACTTTATTTTTAAGTCTGCCCAATTTTAACCAGGGATGATATTTTTGTTTCTGTTTTGAATTCAAATGCAGTTTAAAAGCTTTTTTCAGAAATTAAAACCGCTTCAGTTTACAATATTCATGTCCATGTCTATTATTTGATTCTGTTGCCCACTAAAACCGTTTTAAATAAAAAAAAAACATTTGCGATTTGGGGCAAATTTACGTGTGCGATTACATACGATTAATCAAGATTAATTCTTACACAGCCTCTAATTAATTGGATTAATTTTTTTAATCGAGTCCCACCCCTAATATATATATGTAGATATATATATATGTGTATATACAGTATATATGTTGATATGTATATGTTGTATATACAGTATGTATATATGTGTGTGTGTGTATATATACAGTATGTGTATATATATGTATATATATGTGTATGTGTATATATATGTGTATATATATGTGTATATATATGTATATATATATATGTGTATATATGTATATATATATATGTGTATATATACCAGCAACACTCATGACAATTACAAAACAATTACATTGTCAATCATGTTACGTTATTATTAAAATGTTTCCTTTTCTTTTTACTTCTCCGCTGCCAATCGCAGCTATTTTGCTATATAGATAGATAGATAGATAGATATGACAACAACACTCATATCAATGACAAAACAATTACATTAACAATCATCTTACGTTATTTTTAAAATGTTTGCTTTTCTTTTTCATAACTACTTTAACACACTACTTCTCCGCTGCGAAGCGCGGGTATTCTGCTAGTCTATACTAATAAAAGGCAAAGCCCTCACTCACTCACTCACTGACTCATCATTAATTCTCCAACTTCCCGTGTAGGTAGAAGGCTGAAATTTGGCAGGCTCATTCCTTACAGCTTACTTACAAAATTTGGGCAGGTTTCATTTTGAAATTCTACACGTAATGGTCATAACTGGAACCTACTTTTTCGTCCATAGTCTATAATAGACTTCTGCTCAATTCCCGTGGGAGGCAGAGTTACGCCTCCCACGTAATTTAGTGCCTGCCCATATAAGGCCGTCCGTCAGCGGCAATCCAATAGAAACACTGCCGCTAAATATTCACGGGTGAAGGACTGCGCTTATGCAGAGGAAGATGAGATGGTCAGGGTGGTGTTTGAAACCTGTTATCTTTACAATGATTGACAAACACGGAATGGAACTTGAACACAACACATTCTACAAATACGAACCTGATTGAAAGAAAAAATGATAATCAAATCTGAGGTTTGATTCCCGAGAGGGGGTGCACTGAGTATGTACTCGCGCTTCCAATTCATTTTACCCTCGCATCCCCTTGGTTTGAGACGTATGAAAAAATATGCGGTTAACACAGAAAGACAGATCACCAATTGAAGCTTTATGAAAAATGGATACAAAGCGCAATCCTAAGACAGATCGGAGGCAAATTTCATTTCAAAAGACTACCTGGCGGAAGCCTTGATAAAAGTGTGGTTTTGTGCAAGCTGCCCAAATACGAACCTGATTGAAAGAAATTATAAGCAAATCCTTGATGACAGCAACACTCATAACAGTCACAAAACTATTACTTTCACAATCATGTTACGTTATTTTTAAAATGTTTCCTTTTCTTAGCACAAGCACAGCTAAGAAGCTTTGATGCATGTACTCCATAACGCGTTAAAAAAAAAAAATAACTTATTTATTCACACTTTCAATTCCAAGCAAGGGGAACTTTTGTCAATGCATGATTTCCTGGTACATCGATTACACTGATGCACACATCAGAGCTACAAAAATGTTAGAGTCGGAATAAAGCGCGTTCCTACGACTGATCGGAGGAAATTTCATTTCAAAAGACTACCCGACGGAAGCCTTGATAAAAGTGTGGTTTTGTGCACACTGAAAAGCAAGCAAAAATAGATGCATTACAGAAAGCGGACTTTGTGGCTCTTACTGGGGATCATTGGACTTCCGTGACCGTTAGTAATTCTAATTACATCTAATTACAAAATGTTAAATGATCACACTGTTTTAGCCTAATGTACAAAATAATTCTCCGCTGCGAAGCACGGGTATTTTGCTAGTTTTTAAAATAAAACTAGAATTACTTTAGTAAAAAAAAGTTTAAATACTGCAACTCATGCAGACACGACACAAAAGGCACTGGTTAGGGGTCGCGTTGAGACGCGGGTGCTACGGGGCATGTCTACTTCCTCCATTTATGTACTTTTTTTTCCCCTCCACTTTTTGACGGGTTGGGTTAAGCGCTACGGAGGCCATAAACATAATTTGGTTGCCATATAAAATGCACAGTTTTTAGTTTAATAACAAAATGCCAGAGGATGTTAAATAGGGAGAGCACAAGTCAAAAAGAAGCTGCCTATCTGACCCTCTTGTTGCCTCAAATTGACTGGGAGTGGTGATCTGCATCGCTACTCATCCAGCAGCTGAAAATTGACATATGAAGCTCATGTAAGAGCTGAGTTTTATTGCACTATGCAATTGCACATTGACAAATGCCAAACTATTTGAGGTAATGAATGTCTGTTCTTAAAATACTTATTTAAATGCTTATTTAAACTGATGCAGCTGGCAGCATCTTCTCTCTGAGTAAATAAAAGCTGTGGGTAGTACACTGAAAAACTGTTTTAATGATATTTTAAAAATAAAAGCATGTGTGAGACAATTCAAGAAGCTGTAGCTATCAGTTTTCTTAAATCTCTTGAGGTTTTTCAAGGTGATAAGACAACTGAGAAATGATGGTTGTTGCTGAATGATCCGTTTGAGAAATAAATTAATCAACTTTGACATTTGTGTGGTTTGAAATAGCCAAAGGTGTTCCTTGCTCTTTCACTTGTAGAAAGGTATGGGGTGTCTTTGTGATAGTAGGTTGTTGAGAGAAGTCCTACAGATGCCACCTTTTATTTGCAATGGCAGCACAGAGTGAACTTCAGACCAAAGATCCAAACTTGGAGTTTTTCGCCTGTCCTTATTGGAGAGTGCTTTGATTTCCCCACCAGCCCTTTGTTCCTAAGAGCTGCATTAGTTCCAGTACTGGTACCTTTGAGTGAATTCGTGCGTTGCATTAGTTTTTATAATGTTTCCCTTCAAGGGAAGTCTCCAGAGGCATCCATTTTTAACTGCAGTCTCGTAATCTTTACTGACAGCTGCGGATATAGGGCTTAATTTGAAAAATCGCAGGTTTGAGATGCCATGAAATTATCAATGGCAGCCAGCAGGCCAGGAGAGCTCTTCAGGCAAAGAGATTTGATCTTTTATTTATGGCAGATTAAATAGTGAAAAGAGTTCTTACACAACACAGTTTTGGAGTACCGTGTGTGCAGTTGTTTGTTGAATATTCACACAGATTCTAAACACTGCGGTAGAGAATGACCATCACTACCATACATCCACCATAGAGTTCATTTGGGTGTCAGTGATAAATGGTGCAGATGAAGATCGTAAGTACGTATTGATGAGGGCACAGTATGGCAACCTTAGCATGAAAGGTTTCACGGAATCCTTCTCTCTTTTGTAGCTGGTTTTTGATTTGGCTTGCAAGATAAGATTGAAGAATTTGATACCAGGCTAAGCAACTACTTGCATGAATGGCTCTGGTAAGTCGCAGTCAAAGCGGTGCTGTTAATGCTATTTTGTCGTAACAGTCTCATTGACACTCTCCTCTGACAGCCAACAATGCAGAGACCAATCAACAACACACAAAACGTCTTCTGTAGAGCATTCTATTTTAACGAGTGACCGCAGGCATTTGATGCCATGCTGGAAGAAACCCAAATGGCTAATGTTTGCACAAGTCTGTTCATCTTGTAGACTTTGCTACCATCTACTGGATAGAAGTACATGATGCATTCTAGGCAACATTACTCGACGGTTAGTCCTCTTACCTTTTGATGTCGACTTTCCTCGACAACCACCTTCTAGTCTTTATGTTGACTGTTGTCATGAGAGTTAAATTAATATAGTAGTGCAGTGTATGGCGCACGGGGGGCAGTGCTTGACAGCTGTGTATGAGAGGATTGAAGTTCTGATGTATAGAACATTCAACCTTAGTGGTATTAGGGGTGTAAAGCACCAATATTTCTTATAGCCCATCACCTACAGCTGTCAAGTAAACTGATAGGGGTAAAATGCATTAGTAAATAAATGCAGACTATTAGATTGTTTGTTTAAAACCTCCATTGCATTTTCTGTCACCCACAGGATCACAGGGACGATGGAGCCCATCACTTTTAGGTATTTATTTTAAAATGTGTAGAGCTGATATTAACCTTCAGATACATAAAATATTGCAAAGAACATGGTCTTACAGTATAAGATACATACACATTTTAAATCCATTCTTAAGGCATACATTTTTCTTTATACAATCACATTTTATAACTTAAGGTGGTCAAAAATATCGCTCTTTTCTTTGAATTACTAGTTAGATCTTTGATTGGGTGGGGAATCCCCGTAATGTGTTTGCTTTCAGGGTGAGGGGGTCCTGATATTGCGTAGAGGCATTGTCAAATTTAAGTCTTGAAATACTTGCTGTAGGTTTTATTTTTTATTTAATTATTTTTTTTAGAAGGCATTCAAATGATGGAGCTGTCATCATACGTGAATTGCAATAAGTGACTAATTAACAATATTGTTTGAGTTTTGATACTGTTAAAGACCAGTAGTGCAGTGTTAGGATCATTTTGGGAGACATTTGATTTAAAAAACGCTCAATTACGAACATAAGCACTGCATACTAAGTAAACAGACAAACACTGTAGACCAGTGGTTCTCAATCTATGGGGCAGGTCTCCCTAGGGGGGGTGCGAAGATGTGAAAAAAAGAAAACAATCAAAAATATGAAAACTACATCTATTGAAAACAAAGCAAATTAACTTAAACTACATTCTGATACTAGAAAAATAAATACATAGTTAGATAAATGTCGATAAAAGTTAAGTAGGCATAATAAAATATGCATCTATGATATATTATTAATTTAAAAAGAACAAATTGGTATTAGTGGGCTCCTTTCAAAAAAACGTTAGGGGGGCACGTTTAAAACTGTTATGAAAACTCGGGTCGCAAATACGTAAAGGTTGAGAAACGCTGCTGTAGACAACTTGGTTGCAGATTCTCCAACCCTACCAACAGTGTGCAGCGATTTTTAAACATTCAATTGGCTTAATGATTGGATGCTGCATTGCGTTTATCCTGCGGGCCCATGCCCTCCAGACTTGCCTGTGGAGAAGTATGCAGGTCATTGAGTTTGTCAGGCAGTCCATCTTCAGTATTTTCAGTGTTAAGGCAAACACTATCTGGAAGAGAATCAGGATATGAAATATGATCAAGCAGAAACAAGTGGAAACAGAGAAGATGAAAGCTTTGGCACCAAAGGTAAAATGCTACTTAGAGATCAAAGTTGGAGGCAAAGTGGCGACTTCAGAAACCAGAAATGTACACCACATTTGTTGTTGTTGTGTGTATCTTGTGTTTTTTTAATCCAAGCCGCGTGTACGATTTGAATCATTGTGCTGCTATTTAAAAAGTCACACTGATAATGTAAGATGCCGCACCGTCTGAAACCGCATTCCTTGGCAGTCAGGAGCACCATGCCACCACCCATATGCAAAATAATGTGGCACCATAAAATAAGTAATTGGTGTGACCAGGAAACCTAATGGAAAAGTAACTGTGGAAGTCTTCCAGAATTAAAGAAACACAACAAGATTTGCAGAAAGGTTTTAGTTTCTGTTGTGCGGCAGGAATGCAACACAAGTTAGTGGTCAGGAAACACAAGTGGCCCAGGGCCTACATCGTGCAGGAACACATTGGTTCCTGAGGTGGGAAGGCATCCTAAAATACACGTAGCTCTTCTAAGTAAAATCCATGCGGGGAAAAATGGACCCAGTGACGGCAAGCCCTGGGTGCAGATATACCACCTGATAAGGGAGACCATGGGGAAGTGGTGATTTTTTACTTTTAAAATCGGTGAACACTGATCATTGGTCTGAACATCTAGTTAGCCTGCAGGTTTGGAATTTGATGAACCTGCTATTGTCTGGACCAGTGTGTCTGCACTTTGGAGTAAGACCTTACCCAACATTGGTCTCACTCTGTAAGAAGAGAAAAGAAATATGAAGTACCTGTGCAACACCTATGGTTTTTTGAGGACATTAAGTGAATGGCTGCACAGATGTCGATGAGGTTCTAATAATAACCAATAGGATTGAGAAGCTTCAATGGGCCATCTTCCTTTCTGTCACTCAGTCTTCATGTGCCTTTTTGCAGATTAGCCTTGCCATACCTGTGACTACAAAGCTCATTCCAGGATTGGCCCAAACAGCTGACACAGCATCTCCATATAATACGGAGAACCTTAAATAACTGACAAAATGAGATCTCCTTTGTGTTGAGGAGACCGCAGTGTCTGTGTTCACTGGCCTGAAACACGGCTCCTCCAACACGTATTCTCCATGTCTTTTACCCTGAGCAAGTTAATTAGAAACACATGAATGCCTTGTCACTTGTTTGAATTTCTCAGTATGTGTCTTCATTTTGTCACTAATTATTTATTTTGACATTCACTGCAAGCTTGTATGTGTCTAGTGAAGGTGGCAGCACAATTTGCCATCCCTCATCCTCAGCATGTGCTCATGTGATATGGCAAGCCAAATTAGCATTTAGAGATATCAAAATGAATTTCAGATATCTTAAAATGCTGTTTGGCCTTTCACATACCTGAAAGTCAATTCAAGGTATCCAGAAATAAATTACACTTTTAGTTTAAGATAACCACTGTACATTTTCAGCTATCTCAAAATAACTTCCAGCACATACAGTTTGAGATATCTCAAGCGGACCTCATTGCAATTTGAAGTTACCTGAAATTGAATTTGAAATATCTCTGAATCACTTCCTGTTTTTTTTTTCCCCCCCAGGTGAACTCTGGACTGCATTAAGATATTTCAAAATGTGTCCGAGTCCTCTTAAAATAATGGGGAAGTCAATTTGAGATGCCTTGAAGTGTAGTTTGGATCTTCAAAAAAAACACATGGGCATCTCTTTTGAGATGAATGGGAAACGTGGCTGACATATTTTAAATTGTCTTTTATATATCTCTAAGTGATATTTGGATATCTTGAAAGAACGTTTACATTTTTTTCCCCCCCAGATATCTTGAATTCCTATTATGAGATGCCTTGAAGCATCTTTTAAAATATTGCAAAAGGGGGTTCCCATTCTAAGTTTGTTTCAGATACTTTGATATCAGAAACGACATCTTGTATGAATTTTTAAATATCGTGGAACAATAACCTTTTGCGATATCTACATTGCATTTCATGATATGTTAAAATACTGCAAGTTCCTCTGCTGTTCAAGCAAGCAAGCTCAAATCTATTGGATGCCTTTGAAAAGCCAGGAAAATTAAGGTAATGGTGTTGTATGTTGTTTTGTGATGTCTTGAATTTCTTTCAGACACCTTAAAACGCATTTGAGATTTGTCCAACTGACCGGGATGTCATTTTATTGTGTTATATTTTCAGGCATCTGTAGATCCTCCAGATTGCCGTTTATACTAAGTTGTGCGTGTCCGTGTGTGCATTAATGGAATTTCTTTAATTGCTTTTCGCGAATGGGCTGATCTAAGACCATGGTCCAAGCATTGGTACCCAAAATGAATTGGAACAAACCATATCAGTGCTTGACTGTCCGTTGTACAGTTTGGTCCACAAATATTTAGTCAGTGATAACAGTTTTTATAGTTTTGGCTCTGTGTGCCATCACAGTGGATTTGAAATGAAGCAATCAAGATGTGATTGAAGTGTAGACTTGTACTTTTAGTTTATGGCCTTTTAACAAAAACAATGTATGAGCCGTTTAGTAATGAGAGACATTTTTATACATGGCCCCCCGTTTTCTGCGCTCAAAAGTACTTGAACAAACTAACATAATCTTAAATCTAATGATCCTTTTCAGTATTGGGTTGAAAATCCTTTCCAGTAAATGATTGCCTGATGTCTGAACCCATGGCCATCTCCAAGTGCCGAGTTTCCATCCAACTGATGCTTTGCCAGGTCTTCACTGCTGCTGTCTTCAGGTGTTGCTTGTTCATTGGACTTTGTGCCATCAGTTTTGTCCTCAGAAAGTGACATGCATGTCCAGTTGGGTTGAGGTCAGTTGATTGCCTTGGCCATTGAAGAATATTCCACTGCTTTGTGTTGTAAAGCACTTGGTTTGCTGTCCCAGTAGGTTTTGGCTCTTTGTCCATCTGTATTGTGAAGTGTCATTTTTGCTGCATTTGTCTAACTCTGAGCAGACAGTATAGCGTATTATCGTGGTTCTGACGCTGAAGCAGACGCAGCCTTTTATTATTCAGTGTTGTTCCCCTGGGCGTCTGCTGTGCTTGTTTTTAATTGTCGCTATTAGGATACAATGAAGGGAGCAAACTACACAGAATAAAGGAAAAAATAAAAAGAAAACAACAAAATGGAGTTCAACATTTAAACCTATAGCAAGAATAGAAATATTTCTAAATGTGTTATAATGTAAAAATCATACTGCTGTGCTTTTCTGAATACAGTAAGAGAACAAATTATTATCGCTGACTGTGAATCTTGTCACAACACAAATCTGCAGCCAGAGTGAGTCCCCAAGACCGAGTTTAGGGAGCATTATCCTGGAACATGGCTTTCCATGTGCTACTTGTTTTTGTAAGTGTTATTACACCTCACATTCAGCTTTTATGCTTTAATTATTTTGAGTTTATCAAGCTGACAGGCCTATGCTGGAAGTGGTTGCAATAAAGTAGTTTGGGGTTTATGGCTCTCAGGTGGTTGAAGGAAATGTGCTGAAAAAACATGAATTTGGTTGTCACCGGAATGGCATTTTCACAGATAATGTACCAAAAATATGTGCATAAAGGGTCCTCGAACCAGCAGCACACGGTCTGATGTCTCCTCATGTTGGTCCTCAGATACTTTTGTCTTTTCAAAACATGTTTGTGTCCAACCAACGCAAATGGTGGATGTGTGCAGAGCTGAGCTTCACTTTCTACCCCCTTTTGAATTGATTTAACCCATTTGTGATTTGTTTTGTCAGGTCTCGAGTTTGCATATTCTGCTGCCCCCAAGTCCATGCAGAGTGCCATCATGGGCCTTTTTTTCTTCTTCTCTGGGATTGGGTCCTTTGTTGGATCTGGATTGCTAGCCCTGGTATCCATCAAAGAGATTGGCTGGATGTCCTGTCATAAGGATTTTGGTAAGTGGACAGAAATACACACCAACAGGGTTTTGTTTGTTTTTTTTCCCCACACATTACTGACTGGATGGTAGGAGACGGTGATGTTTTAAAATCTGACAAGATTATCTGTCATCCATTACTTCTGGTAACAGTGTGGTGGTTATCCTGACCATAATATCTTCACTCTTAGTGTTCATAAACAAGGATGTAGTAGAAGATATTCATATAAAGAGTTTGGTGACTTGTGTATAAAATTTGGTGTCAAATGGAATGCCACACTAGAACACTTTTGGACATGTAAAATGATAGCAATGGACATTAAGTAGAAGGAAGTAACATTTGGTCGAATGTCCATCTTTGAGAACGTGTTGGTCTTTGTGTCTGAAGTGACACCAATGCCAATGTTTTGAAGTCGCATTAAAACTTCAACTGGTAAGAAACACTGAGCTGCTTTCTGCCCTGGAGTGTTTGACTGGCAGAGCCCACTCAAGGAAGATGTGCCATTTGAGTTGGCATGGCTGTACACAGTTGTGAAGAACAAGAAGTGAATTTCTGGCTGGGTCCAATTTACACTGCCAGTCTATTAGGATCGGGGGAAAGGTGTGTGTGGGGGGTTGGCACACTTGAGCTGGGGACATTCAAAGCAGCAAACGATAACCTTGATGGTTTGGTGTGTAACTAGTAGTTCTTTCAAATTATTAGAAGCAGTATGCAAAATGGAAGACTAAACACACACTGATATATAATTTGTTCTGCCTGGAATCTTGAACAAAATAGAGACTGATCCAGGTGTTGTCACGGATCTGCCACGTCATAATGTTCCGGCTGATCCTACACCTTGCCGTGACTACACCGCAGAACTAGGCTTGGGTGTTATGGAGTCAGTTGCACATTCAGTGGCAATTTGTCATTGGGTATTTGTCTTTGTGTTTACTAAAGGATCAGCAGTACTCCCTATATGTCCTCTCCTTGTCTGTGTTGTGGTGGGTCCTCCCTTGTGGCCTGTATTTCATTAACTGGGCTGCAACTTCATATTCTAAGTGAGCTGTCATCAGTAGACTGTTGGTCTTGTGGAGGACCTCCCTAATTATGGTCAAGGGCTCACCAGTGTATCACACAGCATTTTTCTTTAATCATGTACCTTTGTGGGTAATGATGGCACACGTGAACTTAGCATACAGTGGAACCTCGGGTCACAAACTTCCCGGAACAAGTGCAAATTGGGTTACGACCAAAAAGTTCACTAAACTTTTGCATCTGTTCATGACTACAGACTCTGTATATAAACAAGCCAGCTTCCCTTCCAGTTCGTACATACCGGTGATTTCCGCACGTGTACAGTACATTGTTCTCGGTCAGACGTGCATCGCACAGTGAGGGACTTTACCTCAAAAGTGTAATCTCCTCTCCACCCAGCTTCCTGTTCACTTCCTTCATGCCAGAACTCGACTCATGCAAGGTTACTCGTCTTAGTTGTTTATGGTTAGTTTTTGTGTAAATTAAGGATTTAAAATTTTTTTCCCTGTGCTTAAAACTCATTAAAAATAAAAGTGTTTACAGCGAGCGGATCGTAAGGCTGTAGCCTTAACTCCTGCAATGTTTGAATAACACTGAGAAAACAATGTTTTTACATTTAGTTTATTATTACACTGTGCATTCTATGGTATAATTAACTATTTTTGTGCTTAGAAATCTTTTAAAAAAATATATATATATATAGTTTGTACGGTCTGGAATGGATTAATTGTATTTACATACAATCTTATGGGGGAAATTACTTCGGGTTACGACCAGAGTTTTGGAACGAATTACAGTTGTGACCCGAGGTTCCACTGTACTAGGTGGGGCACCTCTTTAGCAGGGCAGGACACTTTTTAGCTTTCTCTGGAGCTTGCGCTCATCACTTCAAATGGCGGGAGGGTACACAAGTGGCAGATTTCTGGAGTTAATGGGTCAGAGAGGTTGCTATCTGAAGCTTGTCATTACTGCCATAGTGTATGGGTGACTGGCGAGTATTGGCAGTGCTGTTGGTAGGTGATAGGTAACTGCAAAAGAGCGCAAACTTCACACGTCCTGCTGCCCACCACTGCTTCAACATGGCGAGTCAAGCATGCTTTGCATGTTGAAAGTGAAACAGTAGATGGGAAGGCCACATCTTAAAGCAGATGGACAAATTTCATTTGCCTGAGCAGCAGCAGCACGTGCCATGGCCTTCAGGTGACTGTCAATCAGCTATCCATCTTACGATGGACTTTATGGTGTACAGTAGTGACCTGTGGATTTTTTTTTTTTGGTCAGGGCAAAAAAAAATTGTGTACATGAATATTATTAGTTTGCAGTACTTTGAAAGTTTTTTGAAAATGCAAATAATCCATTTAATGTACATCCTTTTTTTCCCCCCTTCATGACATCTTTTTAATTAAAAGCAGCAGACATTTACCGGGCTTTTAGACTAATGCTTGTAATTGTCGACATTTTCACTTTTAAAGGCCATTTTCAGCCTTGGTTCACTGGCGCCATTTGTTTGTGACTCTATCAAAGTAAGTCCTCAGTATGGTGTTCCTAAATATTGAAATTACAAACACAGCAGCAATTTGAGCACTTGCTGTTCTTGGAGTTTGCTGCACTTAGCAGAGATAATCGATTTGAAATTCAACCAGGTATCCAGCTTCTCACCCTGCTGTGCACGTTGTTTGTTTTTACAGAGCTAATTCTCCTGAATGCAGCTGTGTCACAGGCCTACAGCACCTTTTTTGTTTTCGTTTCCTATCACAGAATAAAATGTCTACTCACCCTATCTGTGGTTCTTTGGTTGTAATGGCAGGTTGGTATGGTATAGCACAATGATCTTTAACTCCGGTCCTGGAGAACCGCAGTGGCTGTAGCTTTATATTCTAACCCCTTTTTTGAATGAGTGCTCTGTTTGTCTTGCTAATTAACTGAATAAAATTTTAATTGAATTGCTTTTTTGATTTGATTCCCTGATTTTCTTCATCCTTAGCAGGGTCCTGTAGGGTGGATGAGAGTTTGCCCAACCAGTCTACATGTGTTTTGTGCACTTGGAAAAGGAGTGTGGCAGTGTCCCTCGGGGAATCCTGTAGAGGGTACTCGGAGATTATGGGGTACCGGACCCCTTGATAAGGGCTTTTCGGTCCCTGTACTATCAGTGTCGGACCTTGGTCTGCATTGCCGACAGTAAGTCAAACCCGTTCCCAGTGACAAATGGGCTGCCCTTTGTCACCGATTATGGCCAGAATTTCTAGGCACAGCCAGGGCGTTGAGGGGTCTGGTTTGGTGGACTCAGGATTGGGTCACTGCTTTTTGCAGATGATGATGTTGTCCTGTTTGCTCCATCAGGCCGTGATCTTCAGCTCTCTCTGGAACGTTTCGCAGCTGAGTGTGAAGCGGCTGGGATGGGAATCGGCACCTCCAAATTTGAGACCATGGTCCTCAGCCAGAAAAAGGTGAAGTGCCCTCTCAGGGTTGGGGGTGAGATCCTGCCCCAAGTGGAGGAGTTCAAGTATCTCGGGGTCTTGTTCACAAGTGAGGGAAGAATGGAGCGTGAAATCAACGGGCAAATCGGTGCGGCATCCACAGTGATGCGGGCTCTGCATCGGTCTGTCGTGGTGAAAAAGGAGCTGAGCCGTAAGCCAAAGCTCTCAAATTACTAGTCGATTTACGTTCCTACCCTCACCTATGGTCATGAGCTATGGGTAGTGACTGAAAGAACAAGATCGCGAATACAAGCAGCTGAAATGAGTTTCCTCCACAGGGTGTCTGGGCTTTCCCTTAAAGATAGGGTGAGAAGCTCAGTCATCCGGGAGGAGCTCAGAGTAGAGCCGGTGCTCCTTCGCATCGAGAGGAGTCAGATGAGGTGGCTCGGGCATCTGATCAGGATGCCTCCTGGACGCCCCCCTGGTGAGGTGTTCCGGGCACGTCCAACCGGGGAAGACCCAGAACACGTTGGAGGGATTATGTCTCCCAGCTGTCCTGGGAACGCCTTGGGATTCTCCCGGAAGACCTGGAAGAAGTTGTCAGGGAGAGGGAAGTCTGGGCCTCTCTGCTTAAGCTGCTTCCCCCGCGACCCGACCTCGGATAAGCGGAAGAGGATGGATGGATGTTTGGTAAAGATTTAGAACTGTGCTGTGTCTATTTTAATTTGAAACGTTACATTTGGGTTTTAAATTGTTGCCTGTTTTCTTAACCAGCCGTCATTTAATAATGAGGTGCAAATGGCAAAAGAAGCAGCAGCTGTCCAGCTAACATGCTTCCTTTATAAACCTGTGTATTTGCCTCATGAAGTGTGAAGTTTCTGTTCTCATTGTCTAATAGCAGAGATTTCAGAAATGTATTTTCTGTTTTCTAAAAGTGCTGTTAAAATGTTTTTATTAACCTGAGCACAACATTCTTGAGATGTTCAATCTTTCTTTATTTTCAGATACAGTATAATGGATACAGTTTGCTGTTCATGTTTGGTTATAATTGTTTGGTAGCTAATGGAAGAAGAAATAAGGGCTCTAAGTCTTGAAGAGCATGTCTATTACAATTAATTAAAAAGATGTTAATTAGGAGCAAAAGGGTTAGAAAGAAAACCTGCACCTGATGTGGCCCTCTAGGACTGGAGTTGGGGACCCCGGTGTAACACCTACTGTAAACGATCTTTAGGTTTTCTTAGGCCTGGGTTAATAATAAGTAAGTCCCAGTGAAAGTGACAGCAACATCCAGTTCAAGTTGTTCACAGTTTATTGCCAAGTCTACAACATACAGTGAAATTTTTACATTAAGTGTGGTCTGGAATTTACAGTTCACATGTTGATGATTTTGAGGGCAGATAAAGGACAGCTTCTTTCGACATTGTAGGAAGGAGAATCGTGAGAGATGACTAGTTACAAAAGGCACTATACAGTAGAGAGAGAGAGAGAGAGTTAGAGTTAAGAATGGAACTCTGTGGTTGATGGAGTTCTTTGATTCATCTGGCTAAGATAAGTTCACATCTTATTTCTTTAGGTTACAGAATAGAAAAGTAGCTTTCTGCTGTGATGAGCTTCCTGACTAGTTACATGTCCAATTTGCCCCAGGAACGAGTTGGAGTTTTACTGTGGCAGGTTTGGGTTTAAGGTAAACGGGCAAGCCAGGATCTTGAAATGACAGCCCACTGCTGCCAGCTAGGATGAGCTACATCGGTATACTGACCTAATCAGTGTGCTTTTTCTCGTAAATGTTTCTCTTGGGCATCATTAATGATGAGTAGCTGCAGGCATAATGAGGCTTGAGTGGGTCCCTCTCTAATGGGTGACATTTTATGTTTTGAAAGAGGCATTCTTTACCGTCATAAGTATGAGCACCCACCAGCCTTGATTGAGCTCTCTTGTGGCTTAATGTGTTAAGACAGGTCTATTAGGGTTCTGGTGACAGAATTCAAGTGGGTGTACCATGAGCCTTATTATTGATAAGAGTCACATTTAGCCAACATCAATATGAGGGGCCATCTGAGATTGATGAGCCCTCTTGTGGTTCTATGGGCTAGGATAGACATACAGTTATCATAGGGTCCTGAGTTCAAATCCAACTCGTACCAGGAAAGATGGGGGTCTCACTACTGCCCTTAACAAGGGTTGGGTGGGTGTACTATGAGAATGGGTGAGCCTTATTAGTGGTAAGAGTCACTCTTAGGCAACATAAATAGGAGTGGCCAGGAGCTAAAGAAGATCCCTCCTGTGGCTCTGTGGGTTAAGATGTCCGTGTGGTGATTACAGGGGCCCGAGTTCAAATCCCACGAGTTCCTCCCCTGAGGCGTTGGGAGTACTCCAGGCAGGTGTGAGCTTTACTCTTTGTAAGAGTCACTCTTGGCCAACATAAGTAGGAACAGCAATGAGAGCTAGGGTGGGAGTACTCTAGGAAGGAGTGAGCTTTATACTTTAATATCCGAGTAGCCCCACAACCGATGGGGTTGGAACAATCAGAGGCGGAGTGATCTTTCTTCTTTGTAAGAGTCACTCTTAGCCCACATAAGTATGAGCAACCACCATAGCTAGTAGAGTGCTCCCATGGCTCAAGTGGCTAGGCCATGGGTACTGTGATCTCAGGGTCCTGAGTTCAAATCCGAGTAGCCCCACAACCGATGGGGTTGGAACAATCAGAGGTGGAGTGATCTTTCTTCTTTGTAAGAGTCACTCTTAGCCAACATAAGTATGAGCAACCACCATAGCTAGTAGAGCGCTCCCATGGCTCAAGGGGCTAAGCCATGGGTACTGTGATCTCAGGGTCCTGAGTTCAAATCCGAGTAGCCCCACAACCGATGGGGTTGGAACCGTCAGAGACTAAGTGATCTTTCTTCTTTGTAAGAGTCACTCTTAGCCCACATAAGTATGAGCAACCACCATAGCTAGTAGAGTGCTCCCATGGCTCAAGTGGCTAGGCCATGGGTACTGTGATCTCAGGGTCCTGAGTTCAAATCCGAGTAGCCCCACAACCGATGGGGTTGGAACAATCAGAGGTGGAGTGATCTTTCTTCTTTGTAAGAGTCACTCTTAGCCAACATAAGTATGAGCAACCACCATAGCTAGTAGAGCGCTCCCATGGCTCAAGGGGCTAAGCCATGGGTACTGTGATCTCAGGGTCCTGAGTTCAAATCCGAGTAGCCCCACAACCGATGGGGTTGGAACCGTCAGAGACTAAGTGATCTTTCTTCTTTGTAAGAGTCACTCTTAGCCAACATAAGTATGAGCAACCACCATAGCTAGTAGAGTGCTCCCATGGCTCAAGTGGCTAGGCCATGGGTACTGTGATCTCAGGGTCCTGAGTTCAAATCCGAGTAGCCCCACAACCGATGGGGTTGGAACCGTCAGAGACTAAGTGATCTTTCTTCTTTGTAAGAGTCACTCTTAGCCAACATAAGTATGAGCAACCACCATAGCTAGTAGAGCGCTCCCATGGCTCAAGGGGCTAGGCCATGGGTACTGTGATCTCAGGGTCCTGAGTTCAAATCCGCGTAGCCCCACAACCGATGGGGTTGGAACAATCAGAGGCGGAGTGATCTTTCTTCTTTGTAAGAGTCACTCTTAGCCAACATTAGTATGAGCAACCACCATAGCTAGTAGAGCACTCCCATGGCTCAAGGGGCTAAGACTGTTGTAGAAAGAGCAGAGGAGCCTGAGTTCAATTCTCACTCATGGTGATAAGGGAGAGCAGATACTCTTTTCAAACATAGATGAACCGCCCAGGGCATAGTTATAAGGTGAGATAACCCACCTCAGTTCAAGGGACACGTACCTTGCGAAGGGCGGTGTGTTATTACAGCCAGCTCCAAGTTGCCAATGGTGGTGATGAGCATTTTCAACATGTGAGCATGAGAAACGCTCAAGAGTTCCACCTCTGATCAGCTCCTTGCACTGCAGGGGCTTGCTGTTGGCTCAGAATAGGGACTTGGAGCGGAAGACCCCCTTCCATTTGCTCTGCCTCTGGCGAGGACGAGGTCACCCTGGCCAACGTGACATGCTGTAGTGACCAGAAGGGGTCAGGTTGGGGAGAAAGAGGCTGGTGTTTAGGTTAAGGGATGACTGACTACCTAGCCGTCGACCGTGGGCGCTCATCGTGCAACGTGGAGCCTCACTCCAGCTGTTGCTGAATGCGGTTCAGGTTTAGGTTTTGCCTCCCAACCTGAGCCAATCTTAATCATTAGGCAAGCTGGGGGCCAACCGCCCTGTAACGAGAATGCGGGACTAAACCGAGACCTCGACATTAGAGAGTAGCTGATGGGGCTGCTATCTTTTAACAGAGGCAGTAAGGGGCAGATGTTGGGTTAGATTTGTGCCAACAGCCTGTGTGCAAACACAACCACAACCACAACACAGAACATCGTGAAAGCACGTGTTGGGCATATTGTAAATGTGGTGGCGTCCTTTAACTGTTGCCATGGTTCATGCACAGTGCCACCACACGTTGTATAAGTGCAGTTTCTTCACCCATTTTGTTTACATTCTAGTCACATGACCTTCACCCTTGTTCTTGTGCAGAATTAATGTGGCACTAGCTCTTAACACACAGACTAATAATAATAAAAAATAAAACAAAAGGCAAAGCTATTGGATTGCGTAATCGTGATCGGAATCAGGGGAGAAGCAGACCTGGCGCAGACATGTTCCCTATACTGGTTACCAGTGAACAAACGGCTCGTAAATTATATTGCTAAATCTGCGAGTAGGGAGCTGAGGTTCTTTACAGCAGCTTTAGTGCAAGGCAGAGAGACCAACCGTATGAACGAAGCTGTGTGTTTTTATTAAAGTTAAGTAATGCCCAGTATAACCAGCGTATTGACCAACAGTAAAATCTCTGATCCAAACTAGAAGAACTCTACCCAGGACAAATTCATCTGTCGTAAACCGTTCAGCCACAGCACAAGCACAGCCGTAAAACACATCCGGAAATACCGAACAGACCCTCCATGCTGGCTTCCACTTGGCCTTAAGCCATGGATAGAGCACCCCACCCTGAAGGCCAGACTTGCTAAAAGCAGATTTGACAAGTGATCTGGATCTTTTTGAAAGAGTGGATTACGTTTGCTGTTTCTCAAGTCATAGCACTTGCTGACTGAGGTCGGCTGATGAGCATCAAGCAGCTGATCACAATCTAAAAAAACAAACCAAAGTGCAGTACTTTTGAAGTGCCTGCGTCATTAACTGAGTCGGGCACATATCCTCTTTGGATAAAGAAGGAGGGGTGCCTCGCGATTGGCTAGAAAGCAAAGTCTGAGCCTGGCATCTTTGCTTTTATGCTTGGATTCCTTGGGCAGGGATAACTGACAAAAGTAAGGTGAGCAGCGACATGTGTCTTATACATCGTCAGTGTGTGAACATATCACACCTGCTCGCCGATGTAGGGTGGTAACACTGCATAAGATAATGCCATGTGCACTTCGAATGCAAACGTGCCCTGATCACTACATTACGCGACTACAACAGGTTTACAAAATGCACTGTCCTGTGCTTGTTTGAAATTGGATACAGACTGTTGGCAGAAATTGAACTCCGCTTTTTGGAACAGTACTGTTCCACATGGTGACCCTGCAGTGCGTCTCAGCACAGTTTCAGATTTATGATTGCTCCGAAGTAGACCTGCAATTCCAGGATCCCACAGGTGCAGTCGACCGCTAGCCCTTGCGTTTTACTTTGTAATCTGTAAGCATCTTTAAACCCTGCCAGAGTTTACGTGAATCATTACTACTGCTAGATTTGCCCCTGGACCCCATACTGTGATCCACAGGTCTTTACTAGAATGTACTAAACGCACGCGAATCAATCCCATTACAACGTCTGTGTGCTCATCCAGACCTGCGGAGGACTCTCAAGTCCAGAGCAAGTGCTGAACCTACAACTTTAGAAAGCTCCCTGAACACGGCGGCTCTGAGTACAATGCATGAAAGTGCTCCGACATCAGAGAGAGTGCGTGCTTCTTAATTTTTGACAACATGACTCTGCTATCGTCTGTTCCGGACTACTGCATGTTCCTTGTGCTCCCCACCTTCTATTTATTCCACGCTGTGAGCAGTTGCTCCTCGTGTGGATTCAATTTGCAAAACAAAAGGGAGGCTGTACGCCCACTAAGCGGAAGGGCCTATTGCCGGTTTATCATTCGAACAACTCGGTCTTCAAATTGTAAATTACATTTGCATTCCTGGGGTGTCTCCTGCTTGGTTGTCATTTTCACAGAGCATTACAGTGACGGCAGTGTCGTCCCCGTCCTAAATGTTACTATTTCAGAGATGCCGCAATTCATTGATTCTCCCTTATGGGGAAGTAATCTTAAATTGTTAAAAAGTGTGACGGGCGGCGGGACCCGTGTAATTTGAAGCGCACCACACCCTGCGGACCCTTCCTTATTTTAGAAGCCATAATGCAGCCTGTTTTCTAGGGGGTGTTGCACTGTTTAGTGCTGCTGTCTCGCAGTTCTGCAGACGCGGGTTGGATTTCTGCTCCGTGTGGACTGCAGCTTTGGTCAGACCACTCCAGTGTTTTTTCTTCATTCCAGAGGTTCAGGTAGTTTGAGGATTTGGAGACTCCAGTTGGGACCTTTGTGAACGAATGTCAGGTTGACTTGCGGTCCAGCGTTGTATGCCGCCTCCTGTTGGCGAGAGACACTTTGGTAGTGCCATAAAGAAATAAGCAAGTGCTGTACCGTTCAGACATTATTAGTGACAGTATTATGGGGTTTGGGGGACCCCTCAGTCCTTTGAATGTCGTGTAGTTGACTCTTCACATGTTGACATTCATGGTTGCACCGCATAGCTGTCATTTGTTAACACCACATGTGAACATCACGTTCTGTGTGCATAACGTGGCACAGAGGGACTGCTGGGTAGTTACTGTAAACAGTTAGTCAATACAATAAGGGTAACCTACTAAAGCAGTCAAATCGATACAAGAATGACCAGACACTAAACAAGCAAAAGCCAATAAAGACACAAGACAGAAGGATTTGGGATGAGCTCTGACACATAGGATGAAACCGCTGCCCCATTAGCTGTGTCGAGCGCCCATCATCCTGCAGTACACAAGCGGTTGGGTTCTCTCTAATGAGCAGTGTCCTTAAACAATGGATTAAGTAGTTACAGTACAGCACAACAGGCATCAAACAAGACAAAAAAGTCAACATGACTTGCAGACAAGTAGCACAGTTGGGAGGACACAGGTAGCCTTTTGAGGGGCTGCTTTCGTATAACAGACCTCAGCTAGGAATGGTCCATGGCTGTCGTTTGCACAGACTCGGAATACTCCATTAGATGAAACGTGAACAAAGTGGGCACCTGGAAAGGTTTCCGACGTCGAGAATGTTCACTAATGGGAAACAAATGCTTTGATCATCCAGTTGTATGTGATACATGAAGTCCAGCGTGCTGCTCACAAAACAAGAGGTCCGGTTCAAGTGTCAGTGTTAGTCACCAGTAGGCATTGTGTTAGTGTCATTCAAGGTTGTTAGTGATGAATGAAGCAAGGGTCCTGAAGATGATGCACAGCCACGGCTCGCCACAACATCTACATGATGAAGACCCCCTGGCCCAGGTGAAGCAGGGTGAGCAACAGATTGCACAGGACAAACAGATCTTCTAGTTGATGGCTGGTGAATTTGTAGGCTGTCCTCTCACTGCCGGTTCTCTAGCAGCTTTTTCAGTGCAGGGGTGAGGCGAGGAATGAGGCTGGAAAGAGAAGAAAAGAGGCAGTGGTCAACCGTGAAGTCCACAGAGCACGTTAGTCAAGGCTCATTTTATCTGCACTCCCTGTCTGGGTCATACTGCCACATTAATAATACTAATATTTTATTTATATAGCACCTATACATTAAAATTCTCATAGCAAACATTGTGCTAAGATGGGTAAAGTAAACAACAAAAGCTGTCAAATGCTTACATCTGTGGAGTTGTGCTTTGTTACTTGAAGACCGGCTGCTGTATCACAGCTCTGCAGACACGAGTCGCTGCCCGGCCAACTCAGAGTCAGCGTGGCCTCTGGCTTTTTCCTGGTCAAGCCAGCATTTTAAACATCACGGTAAGCATAACAACTGCACTAGGAGGAGCCAAATGCTTAGACGGGGAATTCATTTTCACGTCTTGTAGACTGTCTGTTGTGTTTTAGCGCCTCCTTGGTGGGCCTGCAGACTGACTACCCGCTGGGTTATAGAGTCTCTTTTCTCAATGAGCGTGGAGTGAATCGACACTACAGTAAACAGCAGTGCGAGGTGCACACTTCAGATTGAGACCCTACATGTGAAGAGCACATGCTCTTTAGGCCTTCTGCATATTCAGTCCTATGCATTCGGCACTTCTTGACCCGTCTGACGGTGCAGTTGGCCACAGCTACACGGTGCATCTTCTTAATCACCACCCCTCTTCACGTGACTCTTTACCCAGCTTAGCCCATCCCCATTGTGACCTGTGCCCATTCTGTAGCTGAGCTCACTCAAATTCAGCCTGTCAGGGGCATTTACAGTTGCACTATAGAGACTGGCACACTCCATGTGTGGTACAAAGCGGGCTACGGGAAAGTGACAGTGAAATTCTGACCACTTAAAAGGTGCACTAACATCTGTGCCACTGGTGAACCTTTAGGCCAGACAATTGCCAATAAGTAAAGGGAGGCAAAAAAATAAAGGCTGAAGAAACCAGAAACAGGCATGTCAGAGGTTACCAGAATGTTGGGTGGCGCCATTTCATATGGAGGTGACTCAAAGTTTGTGAAGCTTTTTTACGTCTCCAAAAAAACCAATTTATATTCACAAATGTGATGCATTCATAAGAGATTGTTGATGAAGGTAGTGGAAAAGTCTGAGTTTGGCGTCACAAGCAAAAGTAAATGGACCCTCAGTAAATGGTTTATGACCCCCCCCCAGGCTGAAAGTTCCCATTTTAAGGCTTGAGGCTCTAGCGACCAACTTTGTTAGTCTGACGACTGGTCATTCTTTGATCAGGGTAGACCACCTGGGAGAGCATTTTGTAGTGGTTGACACACAAGGTGACATGGTAAGCCATTTGTGTGTCTGGATGTGTTGTGCAGTGCAGCTTCAAAACTCGAACAGCACTACACACACTCCCCCTTGTCCTTGACAGAGTGGTCCGACCAGTGTACTGGCATTCTCTCCAGGGCTATTTCCTGCCTTGTGCCCAGTGTTGCTGGGATAGGCTGTGACACCTACGACCCTGAACTGTCACAGAATGGCATTAAGTGACTAGACTGTGACGTGTTTGGACTGTAATGGCTTCTCTCTCTATATCTCTCCTTCTCTCTGTAGGTAACATCAATGGCTGCAAACTGCATTACTACTTTTTCTTGCTGGCGGCAATACAAGGAGTCACACTGCTGCTTTTCCTGATTGTCTCGGTGAAATATGACAGGCACAGAAGCAAATCCAGCATGCAGAGACAAAGTGCAGGATCTTAGTGGCAACAAGAAGAGAGCCGTGGGGTCTTTTTCAGTGTCTACTCTTTGTTCTTTTTTTAGGTTAGTTTTTATACATTTTTTTTCAAATTGGCTCTTCCCTTTTGGAGAAGGCAGGCATTTCAAATGCACAGAGCCACAGCGAAGGCTGTGCGGTGTAAACCTTGTGCTTCGAGATAATGTTTTAGCAGTCTCATGCAGTCTCCTTTATTTGAGGACACTTTCTATCCTCCTTCAAATGCTCTCCCCTCCCCACTAATTTTGTTTGGTGTTGTCTGACTTTATAAAAGCACACAATGTGGATGTTGACGATGCAGGTCTGCATTACACAATTGAAAGAGAGTGGAGTGGCAGCGCACCATAAGGCCTGGGCTCCTCTTGAACCTCAGCAGGAGCCACACGTGGCCACTTTTAATCTGAAAACTATTGAGGTGTTAGTGTTGTGAACGTTAGGAAAAGGGCCAAGTTGAACTGGGAGTGGCGTACTCAGTCGAGGTAGAGTGAGACGACCACAACTAATTTATGGAGTTGTCAGGGACAGTATTAGAGGGCACGGTGGCAGGTCCCAATTTGCAGATGGCTTTCTGTCCAAGTCCAGTTATCCTTTTCAGACGGAGCACACACGCTATTTAGGCTTTCGGCGGGGGTAACAGCTGTTGAACCTTGGGCCTTGGTATGCTAACATTCTTTTTGGCTCCATTAATGCCTTTCTATTAAGGTTATTCTGAGGCGCATATTTGCACAAATGTTGACTTTACGAGTTGTTTTATTATTTGTTATAGTAGGTACGATGTGATGGTCTCATTTTGTTCCTTTTGTATCTCTTTTTTTAAATCAGAACTGGAATAAATGATTTGTTGTTTTTTTTTCCTTTTATACTTGGATTTTTCTGTTTGCCTCTTTATGCAAATTAAAATCAATTTAAGTAATCATAAATGTTTGCTTGTTGCTGTTCAACTGCTCATACGGCTTAAATTTAGGACAAATCCTCATCACTCTGAATTGTAAGGGTTTTTTCTTTTTATTTTGAAGTGATCCCGTACTGGTACGTCTCGGTGCAGATTGGGACAGCGTAGCTCTTTGCTAAACAGACGAGCACGAGGGACTGAATGGTCTCTAAAAGGTGGGAGAAGGCCTTTGGGAGAAGCCCCGTCTTTCCCCTGCTTCATTGGAGGGCATGCCGGATGTGGCACACATGATGTTAGCTCTTGGTTGGCACACAGGTTGTGAATGATGTTCAAGTGAAGTACGTCATGTGCAGCAGGGCAGTAGCTACTGTTTTAAATTAACACTATAAGTGACAGTTAGAATGGTGGTACTTACAGCATCAGGGCCTGTGCCGAATTCCCTCCTCAGTCCTCATCTTGTGCATTTCACACACTTTCCTCTTGTAAATGGGGGCTTTCTGGGGACTCCAACTCCTCCCACATCTGAAAAGACAAGCGTGTTGAATTAAATAGAGAGTCCAAACTGGCCCAGTAGGAGTGAGCATGGGAAGGCCTTGGGAGCATTGGGCCGCGTGGTGCCAGGGAAAACTCCCATCTCCCTTCATTCCCTAAAGAGTGAGTGGATAGACAGACGCACAGTGCATCAGAACTGTAAATCTATAATAGAAATTGAGTTCAACCGCACGTGAACACGGAGTACGTCTAGGTAAGTCGGCGTATCAACTACAAATCAATACATTTTAAGATGTGCCATACATTTCAAACACTGTTCTCTGCGGTAAACTATTTTTGCTGTCCTGCTGTCTTTTCTTATTTGGAACGAAGTGATACGATTCTTGATGCAAGTTGCTGAGAATTTTAACTATAGGTGGTGATAACAAGCTGCCCTCTGAATGTATCACAAGGCATCTGTGAAATTCACCTTGTCGCAGGTAATGATGAGATTTCAGATGTCTGCTGGCAAGGTCTTCGCTCCATTCAGTACTAAATGCCTCATGTCTCCATACTTGGATTTGATTTATTTTGAATTTAAGCAGGTGGGAGTTGACCTTTTCAGTGTGTTGAACAAGCCGTGTCTCCGAGAAGGCCAAAGTCACAGGGCCACATAAACCCACATTAATGCGTTCTGATATAAAGTCAGACCTGGCCTCCGTATGTGTCGAGTGCTACGCTAGTCAGGCCAAGCCGGCCTTATCACGGCTGCAGTAAGACTTGTATCACACTCTACACCCACTTGTGGAGCGCATTATTAAGAATGCGTGTGCGCCATGCAGCTATCTAATTGGCCAATCAGGTGGCAGCAGTGCAGGGCTTACAGATGCAGGTCAGGAGCTTCAGGTAATGTTTGCGTCAGACACCAGAATGGTGACAAAATGGGATCTAAACCAGGCCAGATGGGCTGCTTTGAGTAATTACAGTATATGACTGCTGGGATTTAGGAGTTTCCACAGAATGATGCAATAAATATTCAGTGTTAACAGCTCTCTGGTGGAGAGGGTGGACAATTTCAAATACACCTCAGATATTTAGGAAGTCATGGATTGCTGCTTTTACTGATTACTCCCTTTATCTTCTTAAATGCACACTCTCTCTGACTTTAGCAAATAAGCATTTCATTACATATTGCACCGAGTGTATAACAGTATGTGACAAATTTAATTCCAACGGGTTTATTTTCATTTTCCTCCCAGGTTCCTTTAACATGCGCATTACGTTAAATGGCAACTCCACACGCATGCATAATTGTGCCCTGTGATGGACAGCCATGTTGTTTGGGACAGTTATGTTGTGCTTAAGAAAAACAAGCACTCTGAGTTCATGAGCAAATGGAAGACGTAAAGTCAAACACAAACACAGGAAGCAGAGGGTGATGGTGCGAGGAACCTCATCAGAACTGGCCAATGTTATGAGTGGTGTTCCACAGGGGGCAGTGCTAGGGCCGCTGCTATTTTTAATATATATAAATAATTTAGATAGGAATATAAGTAACAAGCTGGTTAAGTTTGCAGATGATACCAAGATAGGTGGATTAGCGGATAATTTGGAATCCGTTATATCATTACAGAAGGACTTGGATAGCATACAGGCTTGGGCAGATTTGTGGCAGATGAAATTTAATGTCAGTAAATGTAAAGTATTACACATAGGAAGTCAAAATATTAGGTTTGAATACACAATGGGCGGTCGGAAAATCGAGAGTACACCTTATGAGAAGGATTTAGGAGTCATAGTGGACTCTAAGATATCAACTTCCCAACAGTGTTCAGAAGACATTAAGTTAGGTTATATAACACGATCTGTGGAGTACAAGTCCAAGGAGGTTCTGCTCAACCTTTATAACACACTGGTGAGGCCTCATCTTGAGTACTGTGTGCAGTTTTGGTCTCCAGGCTACAAAAAGGACATAGCAGCACTAGAAAAGGTCCAGAGAAGAGCGACTGGGCTGATTCCAGGTCTACAGGGGATGAATTATGAGGAAAGATTAAAAGAGCTGAGCCTTTACAGTTTAAGCAAAAGAAGATTAAGAGGTGACATGATTGAAGTGTTTAAAATTATGAAGGGAATTAGTACAGTGGATCGAGACTTGTATTTTAAAATGAGCTCATCAAGAACACGGGGACACAGTTGGAAACTTGTTAAGGGGAAATTTCGCACAAACATTAGGAAGTTTTTCTTTACACAAAGAACGATAGACACTTGGAATAAGCTACCAAGTAGTGTGGTAGACAGTAAGACGTTAGGGACTTTCAAAACTCGACTTGATGTATTCTTGGAGGAAATACAGTAATCCCTCCTCGATCGCGGGGGGTTGCGTTCCAGACCCCCCCGCGATAGGTGAAAATCTGTGAAGTAGAAATCATATGTTTGTATGGTTATTTTTATATATTTCAAGCCCTTATACACACTCCCACACTGTTTATAAATATTCCCTGCACAGTAATACATCATAATCCCTTTGTATTCTCTTAGATATTAGGTAAGATTCATTGAAATTATGTATGTAAACACACTGTTTATATACAGTAAAACCTAAATATTATTTTAAAGATATCGAGTGTCTCTGATATCACGTATGTTACAGGCATTACAATAGACAGGCCACCAGCAATAAATACGTACAATGCAAGAAAAATTGTATACAGTAAATTTGTGTACAGTAACACTAAACGTACGTACATGTACTAAGTACTGCAAGTAGAAAATTAATTATGGTTACTCACCAACAATGACACGATGACTTGTCTGATAACGATGAGTTTAGTTTTACTGCACAACAAAGGAGAGCATTACAGCCCTTCTAAAGGAGCCTCTTTAGGTGACTGTATATCACCGCCATTGTTCTTCTTCCGGCAGACTTCAATCTAAATCCCTAAAGCTGATTCCATCCAGACTACTACCTTATTACATCCACTTACAACTCGCGTTTTGCACCCTGTTTAAAAGGACACTGCGGCTGTAGATCTTATTATCCTTTCCTACTTTTTAAATAAAAAGAATCGTAGCCTCATTGATGCCGTAATGGCGCCCTACAGCGGTGTAGCTTTTCCCTTCCTTCAACATATCCGAAACGTTTACCTTTTCGGCAATCATTAACATAAGTAGCAGGAGCAGATCGTTTTGGAGCCACAATGAAGGGCTTGACTATGCACAAAGATAAACACAAAAGAGCACAAAAGTTAACTCTTTACACAGCGAAACACATTGATGCTGAATGAGCGAGACGAGACTTCCTGGTTAACATCGCATTCAGCACACAGGAACTTAACTGCATGCTCTGATTGGTTAGCTTCTCAGCCATCCGCCAATAGCGTCCCTTGTATGAAATCAACTAGGCAAACCAACTGAGGAAGCATGTACCGGAAATAAAATGACCCATTGTCCACAGAACCCACAAAGCAGCGAAAAATCCAAGTTATATATTTAAATATGCTTACATATACAATCCCTGATAAAGTGAAGCCGCGAAAGTCGAAGCGCGATATAGCGAGGGATTACTGTAAGTGGATAGGACTGGTGAGCTTTGTTGGGCTGAATGGCCTGTTCTTGTGTAGAGTGTTTGAATGTTCTAATGTTCAGAGCCAAAATCTAAAATATCAAAAATACCGACAAGCAAAGCCAAAATGTTAGACAAAATTCATAAGTCAGAAAAATCGGGAGTGACCTCCCCTCGACTTTCTAGTATACTCAGATATGGGGACGGATATTTGAGGAGTAAACCACAAGACAATGATTATATTTTATATTATGTACATTAAAGAACTATCAACAACAAATCAAATCAAATAAATAATATATTGAACAATTATTTTAAAAGTAAAGTTGAATAAATTGGACTGTGCAGCTGCATGAATAAAAGATAACGTACCACTTCCAGTTAGCGGAAATAGTCCAAACGTTGACAGAAATCTACATTTTGTACTGAATACTTGTATGCAAAATTTGGATGACCGAAGTGAAAGTGTACTTAAGTTATCATGTTTACACACACACACAGACCATTTTTGGACTCAGGGAGGTCTAAACATCGAGATTCATCAACATTGAATCTCTGGATGATTACAATACTTTCCCTATACTTTGAATATGAGACAGTAACAACATCCAGTGAGCAGCAAGCAGAAACATCTTGTTGATGAGGAGGTCAGAAGAGCATGGCAATACTGGTTCAAGCTGATAGAAAGGCAACGTTAACTCAGGTGACCACTCTAAACAAGTGTGGAGAGCATGAAAACATCTCACAAAGTGCAACCTGTTGGACCTTAGAGATGGCTTAGCTATAACAGCAGAAGACCACTTCGGGTTCCACTTCTGTCAGCCGAGAGTAGAAAGCCAAGGCGCCAGTGGGCACAGCCTCAACAAAACTAGACGGCTAAAGACAGGAAAAACGTAGCCTGGCCTGATGAATCTCACTTTCTGAGACATGCAGATGGTGGGGTCAGAATGTAGTGCCAACAGCGCGAATCCGTGTACCTCGCCAGCGTGGTGGTGGTTGTGTAGGGGGATTTTTTTTTTTTTGGTATACTTCGTCATCACTTGAATGTCGTTGCTTATTTGAGTGTTGGTGCAGACCACGTGCATCTCTTCACGCCATTGTTTCCACATCTAACAGCTACTTCCAGCATGATAATACACCACGTCACAAGGCAAACGGGTTTCATGATCATGACAATGAGTTCAGTGTTCCTTTGGTGGTCTCCCCAGGGATCTGAATTCAGTAGTACACCTTTGGGATGATGTATACCTGAAAGATTTATAGCATGAAGGTGCAGCTGACGAATCTGCAGCCATGTCAACAAGGACCAGAATTGCACAGAAATGCTTCAAAATATCTTATGAAATCCAGGCTGGAAAGAACTGAGGCTGTTCTGACAGTAAAAGAAGGCCATGCTTGGCATTAGTTAGTGGTCCTGAGAATGTGCTCAGTGACCCCATGTGTTTTATTCTTTTCTCAAATGTACCAACACACTCCTCCATTTTGTTTTCATGTCTGCAGCAAAGGTTTTGTGCTTTTCTGTTCAATTCTGAATGGGTGACATTTTTGGCTTTGGTTTTACCTTCAGTACATGAGGGCACTTTAACTTACTCCAGAACAGAAAGACAAGTCTACTTATAGAAGGGGGATCCTTCTCGTAACCACCAGAGGAGCCACAGATGCCAGTTGTCCTCTATAAGGTGCAACCAATGAGAGGAATCTCCAGGGTACACGCTGTGCTCTGGGCCTACCACCCTGTATTATTGTAGCCAGCATGAATTCTGACACCCCAGCCCCCAAGTCAGACATTCGTATCCCAGTGATTTATGCTGTGGAGGGGAGGCTGCCTGGCGGTTTACTGGAGAGTTGTCCTGAGACGTGGTGTTATTTTTCCCTACATCAGGCATGATGTGTTGTTTCTACAGCCTCCTCTAAAAGTATTGAAACAGCAAGGCCAATTGATTTGTTATTGCTGTGCACTGAAGATATTTAAATATGAGATCAAAAGACCAATATGACAAGAAAGATCAAAGTTTCAGCTTTTATTCCCTGGTATTGACATCTCGATATGTTAAACAACATACAACAGAGCATATTTTATATCAAACATTTCAGTTCTTCAAGTGAGCAAAAGTATTGGATCACAACGAGCGACAGATGTTTCTTGTTCCCCAATTGTTTCATCATGAAGTAGCCCTGCATATATCTCCTCTCAGTTTAAGCTTTGGCTTTCACCTGTGTAGTTAAGAGGGGTAGACCACCACGAAGAGCAGAGGGCTGTCCATGGGACAAGGGCATGCCATTCTGAAGCTGAGAATAGGACTAAAGTCCATCAGAGGTATTTCGAAAACATTGGGCACAATTGGGAATATCCTGAAAAAGAAGGAAACCACCAGTATACTGAGCAACAGGCATCCCGAAAACAACACTCAGTAACATCATGAACAAACTTCACAGAGCAGGGGTGAAGGTAATCACAGTCCACTGTCCGTGGGTGACTTGAAGAACAAGAATACACTCATCAGAGTAACAATCGGAAAGCCAGATTGGAACTTGCAAAAAAGTACAGAGATGAGCTACAGCAGCTCTGAAACAAAGTTTTATTGATTGATGAGAGAAAAATGAACCTATAACAAAGTGATGGAAAGGCCAAAGTAAGGAGAAAGAATGAATCTGTTCTTGATCCTAAACATAAAAGCTATTTTGTGAAGCATGGGGAGGTTGTGTCATGGAGAAATTCATCCAAACTAATTGGGAGGACCTTTATTATGCAGTACGACAATGACCCAAAACACAACTACTTCAGGGGGAAAAAATTGAAGATTTCGTACTGGTCAGGTCAATTAGCAGATCTTAACCCAACTGAACATGCATTTCACCTCCTGATGAGGTGACTGAAGGAAGAAACCCCACAAAACAGACAACAACTAAAAGATTCTGTGGTAAAAGCCTAAAAAGGCATAACCAATAAAGAAACAAGAAATTTTGTGGCGTCTATGGGTCGTAGGCTAACATGCAGTTATTGCGAGCAACTGATATGCAGCCAAATATGAAGTATTTTTGATTTGAACTGAACACATTCTGTTCCAATACTTCTGCTCACTTGAAAAATTGAGGTGTTTGATATAAAATGTGCTCTGCTCTATGTTGTTTAACATATCGAGATGTCAATACCAGGGAATAAAAGCTGAACCTCAGATCTCTCATCGTATTTGTTTTTTTGATCTCACACTTGAATGTCTTCAACTGGCCTCGCTGTTCCAGTCCTTGGAGAGCGCGAGGTTTGCTTGCTCGCTATTGGCACCGCTTATCCCCTCTTCATTGATGCACAGCTCGGGTGTTGCCCATAAGATGGTGATCTGCCCCCTCCTTGAACATACAGAGAACCAACACGAATCACAAGGCTCAACTCTTGTGGATTATTGATAAATGCCATGTCCTTCCAGAGAGCAAAAGAGATTCAAATGCAGACATGTTCACGTGCCATGTATAGACGTGACCATATTTTGTCACCTGAACACAGACGCCACTCTGTCCTCTGACCCAGTGACGTGTAAAATAACAATGTGCCGGCTTGTGATTGGCTCCCTAAGTCATCTTTGCGTGGCTTCATTTGTTTTTTTTTTGTTTTTGGTTATTTTTATTCACTTAATAGGCTAATGTGCTCAGTGTGAAAACACCACCTTTTGAAAAAATGCACGATAAAAGACACAGCGCAAGGACAGAATCTGTCATTTAAGAAAATGTCAGCTGGAGACCCATTTAGAATATAAAGATTTGACACCGGCAACCCTGTTAGCTGCAACAACACAATTACTGTGAACATTCAATGGTGACATTTTCGACAGTCGTGGAGGAGGCGATATCCCGTAAAAGAAAAAAATTAAAAACTAAAAAGCCTTTCTTAAATAGATGCTTTCAAGCTGCCGCAAATTAGCCGATTTCTAAATTGTCAGAGTTGATCTGGAGCCGAATGTTAACTGCAGACAAGTAAACATGGCGGACATGGACTCCTGCACTTTCTATCAATTGTAACCGAAGGGGCAGACTTTCCTAACTCAGTGAGACACTGGGGTGGGCTTGGGCACAAGGGTCTCCCGTCCATTCAATGCCAGGGCCATACACTCAAGGACTACCAAGTGGGGCCTTTCTGTCAATTGGGGTTACACCAGGATGACACTTCATGACCACCAGACCCACAACAGAAGAGTTGAAGGAACTGAGTGTGAAGGGGGCATTGTGGGGGAAATTGAAGGCACCCTCCCTCCCCACTGGGTGTCCAATAACCGCAGGCAGGAGAAAGCGTCAGTCATTATTCTTTACTGTATCTAAGCCTTAAAAAAGGCAATGAATGCATAAAAAGTATTCACAAAGAAACAAGCATCCTCTGCGCTCGACTTGCACAATTCATTGATTACAATTCCAAGGAAATCGTTACAAAATCATCAGAAAAGTTTTAACACCGACAAACGTCGATACCTTAAATAACCGCAGTTAGCCCCGTGCACGAATAGTCCCGTCAGCTCAGGAATATGTGATTTTTCCAATGTGTACGACCACGACATTTAACTCCTTTTCGTTGTTCGGACGGTTTGTAAAACAGTGGGCTGATTTCATAATCAAACCGGGTACATAAACAGGAAACGTAGCACTAAGCATTACAATAGAACAATGGCTATGCTTTAAAATATGACATTCTTTCTTAAGCGTTATACAGTGGGATGCAAAAGTTTGGGCAACCCTGTTAATAGTCATTATTTTCCTGTATAAATCGTTGGTTGTTACGATAAAAAATGTCAGTTAAATCTATACTAATAAAAGGCAAAGCCCTCACTCACTCACTGACTCATCACTAATTCTCCAACTTCCCGTGTAGGTAGAAGGCTGAAATTTGGCAGGTTCATTCCTTACAGCTTCCTTACAAAAGTTGGGCAGGTTTTATATCGAAATTCTACGCGTAATGGTCATAACTGGAAGCAGTTTTTCTCCATTTACTGTAATGGAGATGAGCTTCAACGCCGTGGCGAGTTTCGTGTGACTTCATCACGCCTCCCACGTAATCACGCAGTACATAGAAAACCAGGAAGACCTCAAAAAGCGCTGAAGTAAACATGCATTATATAATTGAGAAGGCAGCGAAACAATAAGAAGCGAGCGAGTGACATATACAACCATGTTCATGAGTTCTGCTACTCGAAACAAAGCACGATGTAAACCTACACTTTAAATTAAGTTCATAGACAGGCTGCCGCTGGCGTTTGTAATTTAGTGCCTGCCCATATAAGGCCGTCCGTCAGCGGCAATCCAATAGCAAACTGCCACGGGTAAATATTCACGGGTGAAGGACTGTGCTTATGGAGAGGAAGATGAGATGGTCAGGGTGGTGTTTGACACAAACTCAGCGAAACTGCCAGAGAAAGTTTTAAGTGCCAGGACTAAGGTAACATTAAATACAGCCATGGACATAGCACGAGATGGCACCAGCACAGCTGGGAACCTCGATGCATGTACACCGGCGGCTCACGTGAACTGGCGCAGTGCACAGATAAAAGCAACAGTTCCAAAGGCTGAACAAAACCAATTACACAATTGAAAAGGCAGCAAAAATATGAAGCGCCTGATACAGCATATTCATAAATCCAGCTACTGCGGAAACAAAGCACACGGTGGAAAAAGTCAATGTCCCGCTAAAGGAAGACAGTGTAAAAAACCCGTGCATGCAGTGTGTCAGGTCTCAGATAAAGAAGAAGACGAGCTGTTTATTGATGCAGTAAGAAACGAATCGATGAATGAAACCTGTCATCTTTACAGCGATTGACAAACACGGAATGTAACTTGAACACAACACATCCTACAAATACGAACCTGATTGAAAGAAATAATGATAATCAAATCCTTGATGACAGCAACACTCAGTAACACTCACAAAACAAATACTGTATATTGACAGTCATGTTACGTTATTTTTAAAATGTTCCCTTTTCTTTTCTAGCTTTTTAACACACTACTTCTCGCTGCGACGCTGGTATATATATATGTATATATATATATCCCGATCTACATACTCGAATAATGGATACTTTATTCGCCATCAATGATTGTTTTGGTAAAGCCATACTCAGTGTATTCATTAGATGAGCGGTAAAAAGTAAGAGCGAGGGAGGATGACTTATTGAGGCATGCAGGCTGTAGTCTTGCGTCAACTCTATCTGAATTGCGCATCACATTTGAAAAAATATATCTTTTCAAGTTCTATTTAGTCCATATGTGTCAAACTCAAGGGCGGGCCACATCCGCCCGTGTAATTATATCCGCCCGAGATCATTTTATATACTGTATTATTGTTATTAATGGCCGGGTATATGAAGCGCTGGTAACACAATAAACTACAGATCCCATAATGCAGCGCTTCAGCTGCCTTGCTAACACTTACCGCGTTAATCAAGTCTAGCTTATGATGCTGCAAGTTATTGCGAAGCTAGCTCACACGATGCTGAAGAGAAAAGTTGATTCTGAAAATAGAGCCTTTAAAAACCGATGGGAGGCTGAGTATATGTTTACTGAACCCGTGTGTCTCATTTGTGGAGCTAATGTGGCTGTAATTACAGAATTTAATCTAAGACGGCACTATGAGACAAAACATCAGGGAGTTCTGTGTTGTGGAGATTCTCAGGATGGATTGCAGGTGCTCATCAGTGAGGCTGAAAGACCTGAATGCAATGCAGAAGAATTAAATAAGAATCTGACACTTCAGCGGACGTTTTACCCGTGCACAATCACAAAGTGATTTCAATTGAGGCTGCTTTTATGGGAGACACAACCACTTGCCCCACTTTCCCTGTTGCCAAGTAATGTTAAACCAAGTCGTCACTACGGTGTTCCCAAATCGCACTTTGCTGATAAACTGAGCGCACTGAGTTTGCACGGCGCTTTGGTGACTTTGAAGAACAAAAAGTCCGTCTACATGCGGCTCGAACCTTGTGCATGTTTGGTAGCACATATCTGTGTGAGAAGCTCTTCTCAGTGATAAAGACTAACAAAACAGCACACAGGAGTCGCCTCACTGATGAGCACCTGCAATCCATCCTGAGAATCTCCACAACACAGAACCTCACACCAAACAAAACGAACCTGTGCCAAAAAAGATGCCAGGCGTCCAGCTCTAAAATGACATATGAGCAAAGACAACTGAATGATTTGATTTGTTATTGCTGAAAGGAACACATTTTATTTATATTTCCAGGTTTTGTTATGCAGCATGTTCATATTTGAATTTGTATAATTTTGACAGGATATATTTTTATGGAGAGCAAAATCTTTTGGGATATTTAAAATTTAAGTTTATTTTTTATATAAAATTACATAAGAGTAAAGAAATTTGAATGTTTGTTCTTTTAAGTTATTTAAGGTTTGAGTTGATTTATTCAGGAATAATATTCCTGTCTGTTTTTACCATTCCTACCAAAGATATTTCTGTCGACTAAATAAAAATTCCTTCTATTTAAAATTTAAATAGAACTTGAACAAATACGATAGTTCATAATATCCATGCAGACTTGCACGTAAGAGCGGGAGTTATCCGTTTTAACAAACAGCGTATTGCACTGATACGAAATAGCTGTGTGTGTATATATGTAGATATGTATGTATATGTATATATATGTTTATATATGTGTGTGTGTATGTGTATATATGTGTATATGTATAGATATGTACTGTATATATATATGTTTATGTGTGTGTGTAAATATATATATATATATATATATATATGACAACAACACTCATCACTCACAACAGTGACAAAACAATTCAGGTTACGTTATTTTCAAAATGTTTCCTTTTCTTTTCATTGCTTCTTTAACACACTACTTCTCCGCTGCGAAGCGCGGGTATTTTGCTAGTATATCATATAGGAGACACACACAGTGATATTTGAGAAGTGAAATGAAGTTTATTGGATTTACAGAAAGTGTGCAATAATTGTTCAAACAAAATCAGGCAGGTGCATAAATTTGGGCACCACAAAAAAGAAATGAAATCAATATTTAGTAGATCCGCCTTTTGCAGAAATTACAGCCTCTAAGCGCTTCCTGTAGGTTCCAATGAGAGTCTGGATTGTGGTTGAAGGTATTTTGGACCATTCCTCCTTACAAAACATCTCTAGTTCATTCAGGTTTGATGGCTTCCGAGCATGGACAGCTCTCTTTAACTCACACCACAGATTTTCAATTCTATTCTGGGGTCTGAGGGACTGAGATGGCCATTCCAGAACGTTGTACTTGTTCCTTTGCATGAATACCTTAGTGGATTTTGAGCAGTGTTTCGGGTCGTTGTCTTGTTGAAAGATCCAGCCCGGCGCAGCTTCAGCTTTGTCACTGATTCCTGGACATTGGTCTCCAGAATCTGTTGATACTGAGTGGAATCCATGCGTCCCTCAACTTTGACAAGATTCCCAGTCCCTGCACTGGCCACAAAGCCCCACAGCATGATGGAACCACCACCATATTTGACTGGAGGTAGCAGGTGTTTTTCTTGGAATGCTGTGTTCTTTTTCCTCCATGCATAACGCCCTTGTTATGCCCAAATAACTCCATTTTAGTTTCATCAGTCCACAGCACCTTATTCCAAAATGAAGCTGGCTTGTCCAAATGTGCTTGAGCAGACCTCAAGCAGCTCTGTTTGTGCTTCGTCTGCATCACTCTCGCATACAGCATCTCCTTGTGTAAAGTGCACCGAATGGTTGAACGATGCACAGTGACTCCATCTGCTGCAAGATGATGTTGTAGGTCTTTGGTGCTGTTCTGTGGGTTGACTCTGACTGTTCTCACCATTCGTCGCTTCTGTCTATCCGAAATTTTTCTTGGTCTGCCACTTCGAGCCTTAACTTGAACTTAGCCTGTGGTCTTCCATTTCCTCAATATGTTCCTAACTGTGGAAACAGACAGCTTCAATCTCTGGGACAGCTTTCTGTATCCTTCCCTTAAACCATGATGGTGAACAATCTTTGTCTTCAGGTCATTTGAGAGTTGTTTTGTGACCCCCATGTTGCTACTCTTCAGAGACAATTAAAGGAGGAGGGAAACTTACAATTGACCCCCTTAAATACTCGGATTCGCCTGTGTATGTAGGTCAGGGGTCACTGAGCTTACCAAGCCACTTCTCAAATATCACTGTGTGTGTCTCCTATATGATATATTTAACTGACATTTTTTTAACGTAACAACCAACGATTTATACAGGAAAATAATGACTATTAACAAGGTTGCCCAAACTTTTGCATACCACTGTAATGTGTGTATAAACAGTAGCTCTCTATTATAATAAATCCTGGGACGAGATGTGACTTTCTCAGAGAGACACTTTCATTTCCCATGAGATGAATCTTTTGAGTCAAGAGATTTAACCACGGGGCCTGAAATAAAAGACAAAGAGTAGATGAAAAAGTAGAACGTCGTCAAGGATTCAAAAACGTTAGAGATAATGAAAGTACTAAAATTAGAAAGTCTCAAAAAAAAAAAAAAAAACGATAGTAAAGATCGCATTAGTGCAATCAAGCAGAAATTGTTACTTGGCGAAAAGATATCAAATATTTATATATTCGGATTTAAACTTTAAGTCAAAGACTTGTAGAACGTCTAATTCATGTTGCTATCAGGGAAAAGTAGAGTTTCTTTCCTTCTTCTGCGAGAATTAAAAGATTTGTTGTTTGGTGAAAGTGAAATCCACATACGCGAGCGGCAGAGACGAGAAGTGGGTGGTGTATAGCACGGGCGGGAGAGTTGGCAAGCAGGGGGCAAAGCCTCCTAGTTTACTATGAAATAACTAGAATGCATTTATCATAGTGAATAATAAAATAACAGCTGCAACTACTGGGCATAAGCTCAACAGATTAAATATGAAAACTCGATTACAAACTCGACAGATAAGAAAGCTGGGCTGCTGTCAACAATTACCTGGACACCCGCGAGGTGCCACCACCCTGAAGATCACCCTCAACAGTGACACCATGAAACAGTGAGGTAAAGAGAGATGAAGGGCTGACGGTCACTCATCGTGCAGCACAATCCAAGTAAGATGCACACACTTCTGTACCTTCGGTTCTTCCTGTCGTGAAGTCCAGAAAGTCCACCATCTTCTGGAAAGGGAAACCGATTACAGACGAATTAAGAAATGAGCCACAGAAGACATGGCGAGCTGTGGTAAGTCATTGAGGGTCTTACCATTTAGTCTTCTCTCTGGCTTTGACTGATTAGTCCTTGAACCTGAATCCACATCCATGACAACATGTCAGCCACTCGTGTCAGCAGGAGCGTGTCGCACTGCCTGTGCCCTTCGGAGTACAAAGTGGCCCTAAGGTAAGGCCCAAGTTAAGGTGTAAGCGCTTGCTTCATTTCTGTCTAATGTCGTATGGCGTTGCCTTTTAGCCCCCATAAGTTAACACAATCTAGAACTTTCTTAGCCAAAACTGCAAAAGTGAGTGCTAATTACGACAGTTTATGGCCTTGCTGCTCGATAACAGTAGTGCGGCCTACGGTTTTCTGACCGTGCTTAACAACTGCGTGAATCGAGAAACGAGAACTTTTCTTTAATATCGTTTTTTTTTTTCTTTTTGTTTTGTGTTAATTGTGTCACCTTGAATTTTTACAACAACTTTTAAAAGCGCAGATCTTCGGCCTGTGGAATTCTCTGAACACGCATCACACTATTGCCAGAACTGTCATGTGAAGCAAACTGCAGAATTGAGCTTTGGTGATTTGGGACAAACTCGGACACTGCGCCCCCCTTCTTGTCCCATTCTGATGTTCACGGTGGGCTTTACTGTAACACCCACAGGTGCAGGCCCACATTTCAGCAGCCCGTTAACATCAGCACAGCACTCCATTTTGAGTCCCGCAATAGCATTTCAGAAGTTGGACAAACTAGAGGCAGACCCATACAGCTGTGAGAAAGTATTTGCCCCTTCCTGAGTTTTGCCTGTTTTTGTTTATTCCTGACACTTCATTGTTTCTGATCTCCAGACACATTTCGTATAATCCAGAAGACAACCGGGGAAAACATAATACAAAGTTTTAAAGAATTATTTTATTTATTGAAGGAAAAAAGTGCGCCATCACCTGTATCACTTGTGTGGAAAAGTAATTGCCCCAACGCTTTGAATACTTTGTTGTGCTGCTGTATCAGACAGACGCTTGCACTAACAAGGGATCAGCCTTTGGCATCGCTCTTGAGAAATGTGAGCTCCACTCTACCCAACACAACTGTTTGAGTTCAGCCACATTAGAGGGGTCTCGACTGTGAGCTGCCCCCTCCACATCTCTGTGTGGTTCACTCCAAAGCTTTTGTTTCAGAGGTGGGCTTGCTCTTCTTGTCCCACTGCATAACCCAACAGTGCTTGTGTTGCAGATCCTCGACTGATGACTGGACATCTGACTTCCGTACTTTCTTGTAGAGAACTGAATTCCTGCGCCCCTAGGCTATGGCAGGTCACCCAGGACCCTGAAGCAGCAAAGCACCCCACCATGTCTGACTGTATTGTAGAAAGCTGTGTTAGCGTTAGTGGTGGAATCTGGAGAATCTGGCATTAACTAAGCTGAGAGGGCTCTGTAGTTCCATAAACGTTCGTCTGGTTCTTCTGTGTCATCCCAGGATGTGTTTTCTGGGCACTCATTTTACCATCTTGACCGCTCCTGGGCATATTAACCGCTGGCCCAAATGAGGAGATGATGGCTTTCACAGTGGTTCACTGACTGATACTTCAGTAATTTGGTTTCTCTGATCTTCTGGAGTTTCTTTTACTCAAGGTGTGATGTGCTGCATTGAGCCAATTTCACATTGCTGGAAAGTGACATTTAGATTTAACAGGACTGGTAGCCATCAAGCTTGGGTGATTCTAGGCCAGCGTAACCCTTTATCATTCACGTTTGGTTCGTTGGTTGAGTGAGTGACTAAAGGGGCAAATACTTTTTCACATGGGTGATGGAGCTCTTGAACCTTTTACCTTAAATCAATCAAATGATCATTTAAAAACTCAGGTTGTCTTTCATGTTCTACTAAAATTATCTGGAGATCAGAAAGAGTGGAAATCTGGATGGGGGCAAATACTTTTTCACGGCACGGTGGCTAAGCTGCCGGGCTGAGGAACACTTGAGCACACATTACCTGGGGTCAGTTGAAAAGAGGACATTGGGACAGCGTCCTTGACAGCCGTCACCTCAGTCTGCCCACAGGAGGAGGTGTCAGCACACAGACATGCCCATCTGCCAAGGCCTGTGTGCCAGCAAGAGCACAAGATAGCACTCTGGCATTCCTCCTGTAGAACATGTTAAGAAAGAGGATGTGTGTGTGTGTTTGTTGGTGAAAACACGCTTTTTAAAATTTAAAAGTTCAGAGGTCCAGCGGCCTGCTGCCAGGCTCCCCTTGCCCCCTTCATAAAGCAGGTGGCACTGCCAGCCAGCACGTTGAGATCTTAAGGTGTCATGTTACTAAGGGGTGCACGCTTGACGCCCAGCTTTTTCCCCTTTCTCTATGTGTTAGCACTTCAGGCAGGTCTTGAATGGCCTAAACCATCTTTTTCATGCAACTCACATCCTCCACACCACTTCTGGGTACCCAAAGTGAGATGGGAGGGTCGCGGGTGTTGGGACCATCGCCTCTGCAGACGGACTCGGAACTCACCACCCCACCATGTTGCCAGCCAGCCAGACCTCTTGCACATGTTCAGACCCACTGATTTCCCTTCTGTCGTCCTTCATGTGTGCTCCACTGCTGGTGAACAATCGAGAAATTCCTAATCATATTTTTTCCCTCCCAACCCAATTTTAACTTTTGTGGTGTCTTTACAACCCAAAATTCACTGCCGTCCATCATCATCATCATCGTCATCTAATTCTTTCACGTGAAGCCTGAAAGCCACAAGGACTCATTTTGGTCATTTATGTGACGTATAATGCCTGGTGGGGGCTGGGTGGTCTCGCAGCCTTGGAACCCCTGCAGACTTCGTTTTTTTTTCCTCTCCCGTCCATCTTACTTTAGAGAAGTTCGGTTACTTAACTTTATTTGTTTTTACTCAGTAGGGTCTAATGTAATTTTTGTTTTTCATAAACTTTTCTTTCTTTATCTTGTTACACCATTTGTATGAAAACGTGCAATAGAAAGAAACGTCATTGTCGTCGTTGTTAGCTCCAGTATGGAGAACTGTAACAAAGCAGTGGCATCTGCCTTAACCCGTCACCAGGACTGGCATTGTGTGAAATGGCGACTCTGAGTCCCAGCCGAGAAGCACCCACCTGTTACTATCATCTCAAAGGCAGCTCTCCATTTCGTCTGACACTTAGGGTCTTCATCTCCTTTGTTCTGCTGAATGACCATAACGTGGGCACCTCACCTGTCCTCACCTTCCCATTGGCATCACCAGCGACATCTCACCCACAGTGGTCACCTCTGAAAGAAGAAGAGGAAGAAGGTCAAGACACGAGGCAAGAAGCCATCGTCAATGGAGGAGCACAGGACCACCCCCACGAGAACTCGAATGTGATAATCATGTGGAAAGGGACAGCATCAGGATGGGGAACGACGACTCACAGTGTGCAGGCTGAAGTGAATTATGGGATGCCAGCCTGACTTTTCAGGCTCAGCTATTGTCTCTTATTTATATATAAAAAACTTGAGGTCTCCTGTGCTCTTATAAAATTGAAAGGGCCTCAGCCAACATAGCTGACTCTAGAATGTTCTTTCTCTTCTTTGGGAACGAATCTGCAGAAAAACCTAAACAGGAGTGGACTAAGAGTTCAATGGGAAGAAAGAGTGGTCAAAGTTACTGTGGGGGGCACACTCAAGGTGACTGGTGGACAAGAGGGCACCCAGCCTGTGCCAGTGAGGTGGTCCTTTGTTCTTTATCTTTGCTACTCAGATGTTTACCTTTGCTGATGCCCCCCCGACCCCTTTGGGCTAACATCCTGGATGAGGGTGGGAAACAGAAGGGCCCACCACCACAATGGACAAAGCTTTGGCTTCCTTCTTAAACACACCAAGTGTGGACGCCTCCTCCACTTCGTCAGTTTTAAGTCACTCATCTGGATGGATCAGGGTGGAGTATAGGTGAGCACAGCAGTCCATCCTTGGTTCCACTCATCACATCTATGGGTGACATTAACTGTCAGCAAGACCCTCACGGAGGAGACACAGACTGGCGAATGTCACGCGCCTCAACGAGCAGGATCACCGTTAGCACCTGGGTTTGTAGAGTCACAGTGACGTCCAGAGGTGCCACCTAAGCGCCCAATCGGGGGGTTGACCCGCATTCCAAGGCACTTGTTACACCTCAGCATTTCATGTCTCTGTGCACGAAGTAAATGAAGTGAAGGCCATGTTTAGATTTACAAGTCAGAAGGCATTTCATTTTCCTCTCCAATACTGTCAGAATTTTGTGAGAGCTACTGATGGAGAAGGAAAAGTGTGAAAGGCAATTGGCGGAAATAGCAGCGCGTGAAGATGCCGGAGGTGGTCCGCCCACTGCAGTCCATTAATAGGGAGGGATGTGCTGTGGTGCGGATGGCCACGGAATCCCTAGAAGACCACCTTCCTCCTCGGAAGGTGTGGCTAAAGCCCTGTCGTGATAAAGGCAGGGGTGGGTTTCCTTTCGATTAAGAGTGCCACACGTTGACTTGTTCAAGTCCATCACCTTTTTCTTGTGCACCGTGTGATAATGTCAGGACAGTCCGCACCCTCATAACCCCACGATGTCCTTCACAAGTTTATCAGCCTGGAGGGTCAAGTCGCCGGTCCGGGTGGCTCCCGCCCTCCTTCACCTGGTGACCCTCTTTGCTGAAGCCTGTCAAGCACTTCCCAGATCACTGTTTTAAAGCAGCCAGCTAATATGTCTAACCCCCACTTTTATCACTGCCTGTCACTGTGTCCCTTTCACAAGATGACGCAGTGTTGATTAGAGCCACGTGGGAGCGGACGATCCTCTAATCGCGAGTTGCGTCGATCTGTCAAGACGCCACTTTACATAGCAAGCCAGACACAGCGAGGGGATGGGGAGTAGAAATCCCCCTGCTGCTCCAGTCATGGCCGGGGTCTCAATCCATCATCCCTCACGCCTTGACAGTTAAATTTCTTCTCAGTCTAATCGGCTTCCGTCGTCCTTCACACTTCAGAGCACACATTGTGAATTTGTAGTCCCGGCGTTCTGTCCCACCATTGATAGATCTACAATCGAGAACGGCAACTGGAGGAACATGAGGGAGGGGGGGGGGGGGGTTTGGAATAGAAAAGAAAAAAAAGAAATCAAGTCAATCAGTGAGCCGACAAGGGGTGCATGAAAACCCAGGCGAGGGAATTACGTGGCGGTGCCTGCTGTTTTCATTAGACATAAGCAGGCTGATCAATAGAGCAATGGCAGAAACAATGCATAGGCCTGTGTAGACAAGCGGCTCGACACAAATACATACGAAAAGGAAGACCACCACGGCACAGAGCGTCTCCTGAACTGTGCAGTCGAGCAGACCCCGTGGACGTGAGCTCGGCCAGTGCTGACAGCGCCAAGTTCATTCACCCGGCCGGTCACATCTGTCACCCCAAACTGTGCACACGGTCACACGACTGGGAATAAAAGAGGGGGGATTCGAACGCAGGCCCCCTCAGGTCAATACCAGACACTTCTTACCAGCTGCAGGCTACTAAAAGAGATAAAGGGCAGCGTGGGATTGGGTCAGACTCAGATTTGAGCAGCGTACGTGAATTCACCCCTGCGGCCCCCATCATGGCAGCGAGGCTCACAAAGCGCAGCCCACTCGCCTTACACCGCCGATAGTCCGTGATGGAGCGAGATGAAGTCTGTGAAACACGCAGGCCTCCCGACACTCCATGGCCCCCCGCTTTACTTTACTTCTACGCTGCGTCAGTCGTCCCCCTCGGTGTAATCGGCCGCCCGTGGCTTTATTAACATTTGGGTCCTGCAAGCACATCACTGGAACCCCCACTTGGTGCCCACCAACGTGCAAAGGTTCAGCCCAAGTGGCCGAGTGTGGGGGGTCCACCATAGCCTACCTATTGGAACAAATGGGGGGTGGGAGAGCTAAAAAGAAAATAAAGTCAAACGGGCTGCTGGGAAACACTTCTTGTTGCCATGGCAATCGGAAGTCATCAAAGTCAAAAAATAATAAGGAAAACGGAAACCAACATGGAGTCGGCCAACAGCACCAACAGTGGCGGCTTACAGTCAGCGCCCTGAAAGGCGCTATATTAAATATGCAAGGAGTGACTGGGTGACTGTCATCGTGATGAAGAAGACGTGACAGAAAAAATGAGACCGTCAAGAACAAAAAAAAATACACGCAACTGCAAGACGAACCGCTGTAAAATGAAGAAGGGAGCGGACAACAATAAAATGAAGAAGGCAACAAACAAAAAGCACCCCCTTAGTGGCCTGTGGACGAGCGCAGGTCAGTGAAACGTCTGATTATCGCTCAGCTCGTCACGCATCCTGCAGGCGGGGGACAGGATTGGGACCTGAAGCCAACATGGCCACAGCCCACTATGCCAGTGGGGCAGGCCAGCCGACAACCCCATATGCCTGTGACTTTGAGGTGACCTGCTGGAAATGGTGATGAGTAAGAAGGGATCAAAATATCGATGTTATGGCAGCAGAGACTGGTGCTGGGCTGCGTGTTGATTGGCACGGCCAGCAGCGGAGTCCACTGGCTTCTGTACACGTATGTTATATGACCCTCCAAAGATCACAAGCGTGCCGCCGCGTCACCATTCTTCTCCTGGACACCACGATGCTCTCTAGCGGCGTATCTAAAGGGGACTCTAAGGAGAAGCTGACGGCCTGCTTCAGAGCTCGAGTCGTGGCACCTGAGCAGGGAGCGCAACATCAGCAGCTGGCCGCCTGGTTTACTGATTCAGCACGGACTCCAATTCAGTACTGAGGCCCACTCGGGCACCCAACCACAATCGCTAATGTGGAGTGCGGGGGTGAGAGTGAGTATCCAAGTGCCCAACCTACAGCGACAGTGACCCAAGTCCATCTCATACACCCATCCTGTCTATAAAACGATACCAATGAGAAGGAGGAGGACATCAACATGGAGGGATAAACGTCCACTACTTACCATCAACCCCTAGCGTCTGGCATGTCCTCCAACTGCCATCTTTGATCCCTCCTGACCTGACGTCGGCCCCTCAAAGCACACGCCGAGCCTCTCTATAAGTAACAAACACAGATGGGTTAGCGCTTCAGAAAAGGTGCCCAAAGTGCCAGAACTGAATGCCATACCTCAAGTGACCCTGCCAGGCCATGCAGTCCTGTACTTCGGTCCACAAGGGGCTGTCGACAATCCTTGGCAGCACTGGATGGAGGGCACCAGGCTCAGTCTGGGACAGGTAGAGCAGCATCTCTGTGCCACCCACCATCTGCAACCCAACCTGATCAAGAGAAGAGCTAAAAATGAGGGTGGGTTGTGTGCAAGATGAACGTGACTGGCAGGAGAGGGGGGCAGATGGATGTGGACAGGCTGCGTCTTTAGGTCACCCGGTCTACAATCATCGCCACTGGCTTAAATGGCCATCATCCAACTTTTCCCAAGACAGCCAGCTCCCCACCAAGTGTGGGGGTCTTATCTCTTTATTTGTGTCTCTTGAGACCCCAAATTACCATTGACAGCCATGGAGAATCATTACCGCCAGCCAACCCCCCTTTGGAGAATCGCTGATGAAGGTCATAGCAGAGCGACACCCGTTTGTGCCCCCCACTTGTTTAAGAGCCGGTGCGACTCCATCACTTTAGGGTCCACCTCTTCACCCAGCTGTCCTCCTCCACACCCCCTAACTCCACATCAGTGGCCTTCCTCACATTCAGCAGATCTTTCTCACTTTCACCCCTCCTTCATCAGCCGTGTCCTACTCCCGGTCTCCTCATCACCAGAGAGACAGCTTTGCCACTCGCACTCTGGCGAGTCTCCTTCAATTTCTTAGTCTAATTCGGGTGGGTGGGGAGCACTTAGCAGAACCCCCCCACCCTCCCCCGGGGTCAGCATAGCCCCCCACACCCACTTGAGAATCACCAATCAAATGAATGTTCGGGTCTTCAAGTGCCCTCAGACCTACAAAGCCACCAGGCCGACCCAAATCTGTATGCATGGCATGATTCGGTCCACTTGCGTCCTGCTTGATGGCTCCGTGTGACACCTCGAAACACCAACAGGGTGACGTACTGAAATGACGTGTCAGGCTTTGTGGACTTTGTTTTATTTACAGGTAGCGCAGGTTTCAGGGTTACATTCTTAGAATCTACAATTCGTCATCTGCATATTTGTCATCGGTTTAAACTCCGTGCCCCGTTAACATCGGGACACCAAGTGTGAAGACGGGACAGACAAACAAAAAAAACAACAAATAAAAATAAAATAATACATGATTTGTATGATTTGTTTCATTACATTTAATAAAAAATACAATAAAAAGAATAAGAGAGCTTTAAAAAATGAAGAACTCGGTTGTCGCTCCCGGATGCGCACTTTTCCTTCTTTCAAGTCTCCGTCCGTCAGTTCTCCGGTTTGGTTACCAGGCTTGGACTGGCACTGCCCGCCATCAATCTTTGGGTAGCCAGACCCACCTCCCCTACCTGAAGGCATAAGGGTGACGTTTTAAAATCCATCCAAAAAAAAAGACCCCCAAAGCAAACCAAAAAAAAAAAAAAAAACAACCCCCCCACCATAATCCAATGAAAGCAAAGCCTACGGCGCCTCGTGCAGTGAACTGTCACCCAGCCTCTCCATGTAGTGCCGGAGGTCCCGAGGGTCACCCAGCTCCATATCCTGGCACACCCACTTAATGTCATCGTGGCTGCCCAAGCCAAGGGGCTTGACGGAGGGACAGCCGTCGTCGGAGGGGATGGTGGTGAAGGTCGTGAACTTGACGCGCTTCCTTTTCGACGTGGGCGAGTGCAGGGGCTCGCTCTTTGGTTCTTTCCCGTTGAGGGAGACCCCGGAGTCGGCCGAGCGATGCACTTGGCTCTGAACGTTTTTGGAAGTGGATCCCCCGTTTAGGAGATGGCTGCCTTCCTCACCGTCGATGATGGTCGTGTGCTCCTCCTGCTGCCCGCCTAGCGCCCCCATGTGGTTCTCTAGAAGCTCCGCCTCATTGCCAAGCCACACCCAGTCGTGGGAGTGGTTCAGGGTCTCCTGGCCTTCCAGCGGCAGCTGCTTGTGTCGGTACTTCAAGGCGTACGAGACGCAGTTGATGAGGAACACTAAAATGGCCAGGCAGAAGACCCCCAGCAGGGCGTACATCCCGATCTCCAGATCACTCAGGCCTCGTGCGTGCAGTGGGTCGTTATCCTCCATGTCCCTGTTGTTCCGAGGAAGGTCCACCTGGGCGGGGAAGTTGGAGAAATCGATGGGAATGCGATGCAGCTGGTTGCCCTCGTCGGCCAGCTTGTCCCCTTCGGACTTGCGGGTGATGGCTGACTTGACAGTGGTGCTGATCCTCCTGAGGATGCCGTCCTCCAGGTCGGAGATGGAGCTGCCGTAGTAGTGCACGTCCAGCCCCGTGCGGTCCTGCTCCACCGGCTTGTGTCTCCGGTCGCTGGCGTGATTGTCTAGGTCCTCCCCGTCCACGCCGTAGTCACTGGCCGCCCCTTTGGGGCTGGCATCGTTCTGCCCGAACTTGACCCTGACGTTCCCGCTCCCCGAGGCCAGGATGCTCTTCCGCTTGGACTTCTGGCAGGCCTCACAGATGACTAGCTCCATTTTCACCAGCGGCCCCTGACCTTCTCCCTCGGCCACCACCACTGGCCACTTGTGCGTGGCGTCTTGCTGGACTGAGACCACGTCTTCGTCCACAGAGACGGCCGCCACAGTGAAGTAGTCGGGATTGTAGACGTTGAGAGGGGTCGCTGAGCCGTCGCTGAAGTGGATCCAAGCGCTGAGGAGGGCCTCCTGCAGGGGGACACAAAACAACGGTTGTCACGGTGACCACCAGTTTCTAACTGCAGCACATTGCAAAAAGGGGGGCTAGAGACATTCACATTTATTCAGTGCCCCCAACGTGCCCAGTCGTTTCACGCCCCTTTGGAAATTTTGCCAAAAAAAAATATTCACCTTCTAGGCCTCACGCCCACTCAGCCCACCAGCTTGGTGGGATCGTCCAATAAAGCAGGTAGGGGGCGCCAGTGCCCACTCACACAGCTTTAGATCAGCTGTTCTTTAAACCCACTCTGCTCAAATCAGGGGCACATGCAGTCAATTTGGGATCACCTGTCGGGCAAAGGGAGAGGGGAGGACCTTAGTCATTCTCGAAGGCGGATTTATCCAGTTAAGGGCCGTGGGGGAGGCAGTCCTGGCAAGGCTGGGCACAAGGCAGAAAAGAGACACCATTCACACACAGCTGCCCGCCACGCGGAGATGGGGGAGGAAGAGTGGAATACCAGAAAGGGAGAAGGTGGAGGTCCACGATGATGACAAGGGGGCTTGGGATTCGGACCCGGGGCACGGCATCTGTGCCCGCTCACGAGTGAGCGACATGTCCACCTCGGCACTCGCCGCGTCGCTGGACAGAAAGATCTCCTCGGAGCCCGAGAACGTCAGACATGTAGACCTGCTGGGTGCCCTGATGCTGAAGGCTTTGGACTTCAAACCCAAGGTTGTGCGACTGATGTTGGGGTCTCACAGTTTATAATGCACAGGCTGATGAAGATGAATCGCCCACCTGGCGCTCGCATCACGAGAAAACCTGTGAGGGGTCCGCTGTCGTTCCTAACATGAGAGTTAACACTGAAGTTTTAACACCACATTCTGGCCTACGGGGTCCCTGTGCCACGGTGCCCCAACCTCCCCTTCTCTCACGCCCGATGTGACTTCATCCTGTAGTAATCTCAGGCCTGGGCCCTTGGGGGCGTGGGGGCGGGCACCCTCCCTGTTTCCGCTACCGCACATCAAAGGCGGGCAGCTTAGCCGTGCACTGCGACCAGAGGGGATTTCGATTCGCCAGCTTTGACTGCAATTAGTATAATCGAATCAACATGTCCAAGTGTTGGCAAATACCCCCAACAATGCCAGCATCTAAACCTAATATCTAATTTGCAGACAAAGGGGGTGACTTGATTGTGAGAATAATGAGCTTAGTGCGCCAACCTCCACGATGGGCATTAACAATGGAGACCTGCAATACGGAAAGCATTCTGTTTGATTGCAGTTAATAACATTCACGGAGCGCAAGGAACTTTATGGGGGGGTCGCCGCCGCCCTCATTACCATAACACGATTATCTGGGACAGGATTAAGGGGGCGATTTGCTGTCAGCCTCACTATGAAAGTCAGCCATCCACCCGCGCCGACCCCTGCCCTTTGTGTTGCATACGACTCGCCATGGTGGCACCTCAGATCAGTGGGGGGTGTTGTGTGGGCACACAGAATTCCACTTGTCGTTTCAAATGGGAAGCAAGCAGACAGACACATCTTTGGTTTTGTTTAGGCCTGTGATGCCAGTCGGTGATCAGGACAGAACATGAGGGGCACTGAAGACCCCCAGCCTAATAACTTTAATTTTACACACACTGGGTTCAGACTCCCAGGCCAGCACAGTCTGTGTGGAGCTGGCCCATTCTGCTGGTGCCCCCCACTGGACTGGCAACTGTTCACTGTCAGTTAGACCCTTGTGCCCGATGCTGCTTTGTTGGCAGCGGTCTGGAGTAAGCGGGTCTGTCGTTGTAACAATCGTTTTATTCCACTGAATCAACTTTTTCCCTATTAATGGATTTTCAAGTTCTAATTTGTGTTTTTGCATTTTGAGATGGCATGGTGGTGCAGTGGCAGGCACCACAGCTTCACAGATCCAGCATCCTGGGGTCAAATCCCATGTGCAGTTTCCATGTTCTCAGTGGGTATTCTTGTGTTTCTCGTCATCCCCAAAGACGAGCAGACCCTTGGTGTTAGTGCAGGTGGGTGGCACACCGTCTTGTGCACAGTGCTGCCAGGATCTCCTCTGAGGAGACCCTGATGTGGATTTAAGAAGGTTTGAGGCTAACTGACCGACTCTGAAGGTGACCCAAACAGGTAAATCTTGTGGTAGCGGGGTTTTGATATAATCGATTGGGCACCTTGTTGGCATTAGTGTGATCCCCTCACAGCCTTGGTGCCTGGGGTCTTCCACTGTCTGATGGGCAGTTTTGCAAACGATTCCTTCATTTTGAGTGACTCCTTTCAGTTTCATAGGATCGTCGATGGAGTGGAGCCCAACAGGTGTGCTGAAGCGTAGGGGTCTTCTTCCCGTGTGGTGGCAGATGTTGGCATTATGCCATTTGATGGCTGCTGTTCGTTTCCTGCTTTTATTCCTACACGGATGACTAAAAAGCATTAAGACCTCAACGAGGCCATAAAGACTCAAAGCAAAGCCCCAATAAAGGACTGGCGGGGACCCCATTCATTGTCAGTGAAGGCCCACTGCTGACAATGCTGCCACCTGAGTGGCCATGACAAAGCAAACATAACATCAGTGCGGGCAAAAGTCGCTAAGTGAATCTTGTGCTTGCGCGGCTTAATGTCTCAAAGTAATGTCTCAAAGCTTTAATCAAATCCGTAGGCAGCCGTGTCATGCTGGCATTTCAATGCTAATTTATTCAAATATGGAGAATACAAATGCCACAGGAATAGGCAGCCCCTGCCCTGGTAATGACAGGCCTCTCCAATGAAGCGGTCATCGATTGGGTGAGCCAAACCGGTGGCTACTTTGTGGTCACCTCGTCCCCACAGGTTTGCACATAGCTGCCCACAGAAATGCCACCTATTTGAGGAGTCAGGGGGCACAGAATCTACACAGGGATGAATATCATATAGCGCCTAACGTGGTGACGCCATTCTAAAGGACACAAACATATAGGTGGGCAGTGCCACCACAGTGGGGACTTTAAACCCCATGTTTCAAAGCTACTGTCTTAAGTGAAGGGAAACTGCAGTGATGGAGAAAACATGACAAGGGGACAAAGTGCGGACCCCACGTGGTGGACGACGCTGTGGGTGACCTTCTCCAGAATGGGCAAGTAAGACGGACCCCGGCAGGAGTTGGCTGAGCAGGCTTGGGGACACGGGCAACCCAAAAAATAGGCGTCTTGACATACTGTGACAACAGCGCAGAGGTTGCAGAGAAAGCCTCCAGGTGGGCTCGGGATGAAGCGAGCAGGCAGATGAGTGGGCGACTTCTGTTAGGGCACAAGCTGAGGTGGGTCGCCTGGGTGGTAGCGTTTCTTTGAGCCCCTAGATATAACATTGCTGATGATGTGCCCTAGCTGAGCAGTGGCAGATGCAGCAGCACAAAAAACCCACCTGCAAACCCCCTCGTGTCCACCCAAGCCCTGGGACAACATAGAGATGGAGAGCTGTTGGTGGTCTGTCAAGTCCCCCTAGTGGCAGCAGTCTGTTTGGCCTGGTCATGCCAACAGCCACGTGAGACCCTGATGGCACTACGGTGTGGAACTGTGTACTTATATGGTGCCTTTAGGTGGGTGCCAGCTGTGTGTCTGCCGATGGCAGCAGGGCTCTGGGGTGTCACCGCTGCTCCGCTTTCAGACTGACCGTGACAGTCTGACAATGGGGTCCTCACCGCCCCATTGATGCCCACACTCCCCGCCATACTCACCTGCTTGGCACTGTGAAGGAGCTCCTGAGTTGTTGCTGTAGCAACCACAGCCCGGTTGCTGCCCGTACTCAGCTGCAGGGAGAGCGAGAGGCTGGTCACCAGCTGGACTGCCACGTCTGTGACGCTTACTTTGTCCTCCAGGACGGTCACCGTCTTCTCAGCCAAGATGGAGTCGGAAAGTGGGGAGAGCACCTAGAGGGGTGACAAGCACACAAGGAAAAGAGTTAGTGCCAAAGGAGGGCAGCATGCCAGGGCCACAAAAGGGTAAGGGAACACAGTGTGTGGTATAGCAAGTGTAGCATACAGAGTGCCTTTCTCCAGTTTTGGGGGCTGGCTAAGGTGGTCTACACAGCGGACTCTACCTGGCATTTAAACCTGAGCTTCTGTGACTTTCTTTCTACCCAGCCCTACAGATGACATGGAAGAATTGGCATCTGGGAAAGATGCCCATATAATGGATGGATGCAGATGGACAGCCATCATCATAGCAGAAGATCAGAGGGGACTGCCCTCAATACACAGGGTAGAAGCATCCCTCTGGTGGGGCTCTTCTTTGGACACCTGCAAGGCTTCATGGAAGTTGTAGTTCTTGTGGGCAGCCCTGTTGTCAGCCACTAGAGGGAGCTGCTGGTAGCTTCCAGGGGGCAGGTGCACCCACCACCTTCACGGGAGAGGAGGAAGACGAGGCCCACCAGAAAACAAAATGAATTGTGGATTGTGATTTTGGGAGACCCCGTGAGTAGGCCCCGCTGCTAGCACTTGGAGTAACTGTGTGACGGAGGTCCCTTAACGGCCACAAGCGACAACCCTAACAACTGTCGAGCTCCCGCTTCCCAGCATGCTCTGTGACATGTGCTCAGCCGGCAGCCAGTGCTTTGTCTCGATTTGTCTAATCGAGAACTTTCTAGAAATCTTTGGGTCCTGACCTGGTCGTGCAAGTGTCAGTGGCTGGCAGGCAGGCAGGCAGGATGAACGGCCCCACCGAGGAACCGAGCCGCCTATTGTCCCACTACAAAAATGAGCCACCAGAATGGGTACACGGAACAGCCTCAGCATGTCTCTGGTGGGCCTTGTTGGGGAGGGGGGGGGCTGCGGGCTTGGGGTGACATGTCTGTGCTGCCCTGAAGTTTGTGGACTGATTGGCTGATTTGAGTGCAGTGGGTAGCGACGAGGTGGAAAGGATCATCAGAAAGTGCAGACATGTCACAAGGGTCCACAGAGGGTCAAGGCGGACTCTGAACCAGACCACCCCCTCTGCGGCTTAGAAATCTGAGAAACCTGAGGAGACCATTCAGTCCATGACGCACACGTCTTTTATGGGATTTTAATTTGAGCTCCTGAGATTGCAGAGGATTTCTCTTGATTATCAATCAATAAACAATTTTGTGATTATATACCCCTGACGCCCCCCAAGAGCGCACCGTCTACAGGAGCGGTGTCCGATGTGACTCAGTAATCTGGTCAAACAGGGACGAGTGCGTAATGGTGAGCGGCAGCACCCGAGGAGGACGAGGCCCGGTCAGCACAGGGGGGCTGCAGGCTCAGCCAGGAGGGGATTTAGATGTAGCAGGACACAGATACAGGAGGGACAATGGGGATTCTGTCCTGGCTGTGGAACAGTAGACTACCCAACTCCCTGGCGCAGGTGCTGGAGGGTACATGGGAGTCTACATGTGTTTGGGAGATCTTGAGAAACACACCTGCCCGTGTCCCTCAGTGGGTGTTATGGGGCAACAGGACCATGGTACTCGGACTACCTACGAAGGCAGTGAGAGCGGAGTCCGCACACTTGCCGTTCACTGAAGCTGTCAGACCCCCTCATTGGTTGTGTCTCGTCGCCACTCCTGCTTGTGGCTTTCGTGGATAGGATATGAAGGCGCAGTGGAGGATGTAAAGGGGGTCCAGTCAGGGAAGCTTCGGGTAAGCAGATGATGTTGTCCTCGTCTCCTCTGACTGTGACCTTCAAGACACTCAAGCGATGAGGATCAGCACCTCCAAGTGTGAGGAAAAGAGGGGACTGTACTCTCACCTGGTGAGTGGGCAACCATTGCCTTTGGGGGAAGTTCTGGTATCTCAGATCTTGTTGATGAACATCAAGATCATCACACGGATTAGAGGGGCGGCGGCCGCTATGTGGGTTCCGTACCAGACCGTGGTGGTGAAGCAGGAGATGAACCTAAAGATAAACCCTCGTCCTACCGGCTGATCTCCATCCCTGTCCACTTATGTGGGTACCACGAGTACAAGCCGCAGATATGAGGATTCTCCGCAGGGTGGCTGGGCTGCCACTTCGTGATTGGGATTCAGATGAGCCTCAAAGTAGAAACACTACTAATCCGGATTAAATCAGGAGGGGAGGGTCTCTCCCCCGGGTGGAGCAGACCTTGGACACGATTCAGGAATCACATCTCTTGGCTGGCTTGGGAACACCTGGGAATTGAGCCAGAATCCGGGAAGTCTGAACTGCTGTCTCTGCGATCCTCGCCAGGAAAAGCAGACGAGAAGATGAGATGAGGAGAAAATACGCAACATTAACAATTTAAAAAAACTGGAGGACTACGTACCCACCAGGCTTTGCTGCCCTTGCCCTTTATCGCTCTGCAAGACTCCATTAGTGTTATGGTCACACACACCTGCAGTTACGGCTACTTTCTCCCACGTTTGTTCCTGTACTCCATTGTTATTTATCACCTGACGACTCGACACTCTTAGTGTTGTTGAGCTCCCGACTAATTCTGTTCCTTGTTAATATTTCTCGAGGACAATTTGTTGACTTATTTCGTATTGTGCTGTTCTACACTGTGTGAAATATGCTCAATAAAATTAAAAATGTACAGACCGAGCACTGAGGCACAGGAGTGGCCCGTACAGGCGACTGCCATCCCATTCATATCAACGGCCTTCCTGTGCTTAAGGTCAAAGTGCACAACTCACCCTCTGTGGTCTACTGTAGTAATGATACCAACCCCCAAAAGGCATTGCCCCCCGCCTCCACAGTCCTCACAGTCACATGACTGTCACCATCAGAGCATAGCAGCAGGTTCACAAGACTGACAAACATGGTCACACCTCCGACAATTCGTCAATTTCAGTACAACAAATCCCACTGCTGACACCAGTAGGCTGCTGTGAGCACCGGCCACATCTCGGCCAAATGTGGGAATTGAAGCTGGCCTCTCAAATTAGAAGAGCCACCAGGTAAGCTAAAGGAGAACTTTTTGAGGATCATGTCCATCTAACAGGGTCACCACACGCCACACTACGACGAGCACAAGGGGGCGATTCCCGTCGGGTCATATCAGTCGAATCAACTTTCGAAGGAAGGAAAATTTGTAAAAACCTGTCAAGTCCGCATCGTCCGGGGCCTTAAGATTAAAAGCCGGCAGGTGACCAACTCTCTCGACACGTTTAAGTCATATAATAAGATGAAGGCCCCCCCCATTACATGAAAGAATGTAAAGCTTTAAGAAGAACCGACACTGAAATGCTGGTGTTGGGGGAAAAAAGAAGCAAATCAAGGAAGCCCTTCAGTGTCGTTTGCTGGCAACCCTGGCACATGTGTAGCAAAAGAGGCCACTGGCACTAAGGGAGCCCTCTTTCAGTTGCGCTAGGTACAACAGCTGTTCTGTCCTCCCCAAGACCCCCAACTCCTGTAGAGTGGGCGACCGGCAGAGAGAAAGGGAGAGAGAGTGTGGGGGTGTTGTCCTGAGTGAATTCCTTCCCAAAGTCAGAAGAGTTTCTCAGGCCCAACAAATTTTTGACTATGGGACCAGAACAGTCTCCCGCAATACCAAACATGGCAAAGCATCATGGGAGTGTAAGAACACCATCAAAAAAAAGGCAAAATGGACAAACAACAGTGGCTCAAAGAAACTGTCGGCCCTTGACAAAATTCTGTTGACTTCAGGTCAGCACCGTTCAAGATCTTCGTCTGTAGATCTCCCTGGTGTGTGTTCTACGCTTGACAGGACCACCGGCTCACACCAGTCTGTGCACTCAAGCAACACACGGGCCAGCCGGCCGGCCGACCGACCGACTTCAAAAGGCATCACTTCAAGTGTCGGAATGGCGGAGGTCAGTTCTATCGTTTTCGTCAGGGTAACTTGGCACAAATCGGAGAGGATACTCTGAGCAGGATGGATGCCTGTGTGTGGAGGGAATGGAGAAAAGAGGAACCACAAGGTGAGTTAGAAATGATTTCTTCGCATTCAGGGACTTCTGGGAATAATCACACTGACATCCGCTTGACATTTAACAGGTAAACAGCGGCAAGCCAGAAAAACAAAAGTGAATCCCCAGTAGGTGGGCTCATCACTCAAAACGTCCAAATATGGCAGCAGTGGGGCTTTGAGGGTACGTGGATGCTGGAGACTGACTGAGGGCCAGACTGACCTTTCCACCTGACATCTAAACCTCTGTGCCATCACCTCATCTTCGGCTGGACTTGTAGATCAGGGTGAGGGCTGACCCCCCTGTTCTACAGAGAGGGGCCCTCCTATTATGGATTTGTAACATTTTACTTTAAAGTTTCAATGACTGAGGAGGGGCTCGGTACTTTAGTGTAGTCTCGCTGTTAGACATTATAGCGTCAGAAGGAGGTGGGCCTCAGCCAACAGCACTGAGCATGGCAGAGAAAGAGGCCTTGTTCTGCTAAACGTTCTTTCTCCTCAAGCCCAGTCCCAGTACTAAAGACCCCCAAGCCCTTGTTCTGCTAAACTTTATTGCTCCTCAATACCAGTCCTAACTCTAAAGACCGCCAAGTTCTTGTTCTGCTAACCTTTCTTGCTCGTCAATCCCATTCCCAACTCTGAAGACCACCAAGCTCTTACTATGCTAACCTTAATTGCTCCTCAAGCCAATTCCCAGTTCTAAAGACCCCCAAATTGTTATTCTGCTGACCCTTCTTGCTCCTTAAACCCAGTCGCTGCTCCAAAGACCCCCAAGCCCTTGTTCTGCTAACCTTTCTTGCTCCTCCAGGCCTGTGTGTAAAGGTGGTCACTACTGTACTACAAGGTGGCAGCAGCTCTGAAGCTCTACGGAGACATCCCTGGACTGGTGGGCATGGGGATGCTTTGACTTTAGCTGTGGTGCTCTTATCCAGGTCTTCTGCAGATTCTCCACTTGACATGCCATCCTGGACTCAAAGACAAGTTGGATCTCTGAAAACTCTTACAAAGTGCAGGCTGAGATGTTTGGACCACCTAGGTATAAAGCCAGCCCACCAAATGGCCACCAACTTTCATAACATGTCTAAAATTCTTTATGAGAGGGAGAAATAGCACTAGACCCCCAGTGTGAAGTGATGGTGTGCTCCTCTCTACCTACCTGTATGGTGGTCATGCCGGGGTCGAGGCCTACAAGAACCCGCCCTTGTTCAAGTTTCACAATGTGGGGGTCCTCAACTTTGAGAAAGTCCATCACCAGGTCAGTGATGTCAAACTGCCAATCGGTGCCCAACATGTACACCAGCTGACCTCCGGGTCCCAAGGGCTCTGCGACAAAGTGAGTCAGAACTCGCACCATGGCATGCTGGTATTGCAACGTGCAGCCCCTGGCTCTGCGATCATCATCATCATCATCATCACTGTCTCGTGCTGACCTGAGAGAAGAAACAAAAAGAACAGACGTCATTCTGTGTCACTTTTAGGTAAGCTGGTCATTGTGCCAGCGTGGCCCAACGTGCCCATCCATCTGCACGTAGGTTTAGGTGCCATTGAGACGTCCCTGAACCGAAAATGTATGTCAAAGAGACTAAAGCACTATTACTAAAAACACTTTATTAATAAAATAATAAAATGGGGGCAAAAAGAAAACCTGGTGGTCTCACTTGGCCAAAGAATGAAGGGCTTTAGTGCCCTGTCTGTCTGGTGAGGTACCCCCTTAACACCATTAAACACCCACCTGCCTCACCTCTGCCTTCTGTGTCTCCTGCCAGTTGTACCACCCGAGTGCAAGGCCCACCATGGGAATGTGCCAGAACATGTGGAAACAACTGGGTGTGGCAAGCAATAAGCAGTTCACCCCCCCCCCACTCTGTTTATTGATGATCAAACCTAAGGTCCTTTGGGGGTCCTGCCTTGGAGTGGCTTGGTGAATTGATGACCAGGGAGGGGCGAGGTGAGCGACTGAAGCAATCGATTCACTGAAATCCAATAAAAACGTTAGGCAGGGTCCTTACTTCTAAATGACAGGCCTGGGCCCACCTCATCTTAACTATGGAGGTCTAGCCCCGACCTCTTCTAGAGTCACAACACTGTAAGAGATGTGAGGACGGAGGGGCCTGCCGACAAAGAAACGACTAAGCCATCTTAATCCAAACGTTATTATGTCGTTCGGCTAGACGCACCTGATGGGCTCCTGCATGACACCCACCCACGAACTGACATGAGCGATGCATGTAAACGCATTGCCATCTTTCCTAATCGTTCTTTAGCATTCGTTCTTCTCGTTGTGCGTTCCTCGCCCTTTATAAACTCAATCTGAGCGCCCACTTGTTCGATTTTGGCCCAGCAGCAGATGCTCATGACTGTCGTGATTTTGAACTGCGCCCCCATCAGGCCGGCTTGAATATTTCAGGATGGGGTGCAGCGCCAAAAAAATGAAAAATTTGACTTCAAGAGGAGCATCGAGCTGTTTAAAGGGGGCAATTAGGGAAGGCCTGACAGCACTTGGCTTGGTGGTTTGGTTTTTCTGGAGTCGGGTGGGCTCTTCTTACGGCAGCCTCCTCTCCTCTCCCTTTTCCTAATTAACAGCAATCGGCCTAAGGGGCTTGAAGCCTGGAATGGACCGAACTGGATCAAGTGGAAGGGGCCCACAGAGACGGACCCACAGTTCTGTGCTACACACCAGCATGCCAGGGGTCTGACGGCCGTCATGGCAGTAGCTTGTTGATCTCACGCTGTCAGGTGGGTTTTTCAAAACTATGACATGTGTGACCCTTCTGCCTGTCACAGTGATGACAGGACACGACGTTACTATAAAGGACAAGGCGAGATCTTCGCCATCATACGGGATGTGCGAGTGCCACGTGACACTGGGCTCTGAATGACGCGTTTTGTATAAATTTGTAAAAATTCACAGCCAGTGCTGGCATTTTACAACAAGCCCAGTGGGCCACGACGGAAAAGAGAGATATAAAGACTTGGGGGTCTACCTTGTTCTCAGCCCCCACTGGCTTTTGATTGAGCGTATGCCATCATGGTGCCATATAAAGCATATATAAGCGGATTAAATGACCCACCTTTTACTAGAGGTGATCGGGACCCTCCAGCCCTTGATCTGGTTGAGCTCGGCATCGGACACTTCGATCTGGAGGGGGAGCCGAGGAATCCAGACAGTCATTTCCAGCTGGGCATTCAGATACTCGTAGGTGAAGTTCACAGCAATTTTTAGTTTGCCCTTCATCTCCTTACCATTTACGAAGATGTAGTCGCACCTGTCGGACACCTGCAAGGAGGAGGAGGAAGAGAAGACGACAGTAAGAGGACGGGAGGCGGCACTTACATTACCAGCCAAACGGCCTCACGCCAAAAAAAACAAGACAACCAGCTGTGACTATAGGGAGGCAAGGAGAGTCGGAAAAGAAAAATCTGGAAGAGCAATCTAGAGAGGACACCCTGGAAACAGAGACTTTGGGAAAGAACAATCTGGAAAGGAGACTCTGGGAAAGAACAATCTGGAAATGAGACACTGGGAAAGAACAATCCGGAATGGAGACTCTGGGAAAGAACAATCCAGAAAGGAGACTCTGGGGAAAGAACAATCCAGAAAGGAGACTCTGGGAAAGAACAATCCGGAAAGAAGTCTCTGGGAAAGAACAATCTGGAAATGAGACACTGGGAAAGAACAATCCGGAAAGGAGACTCTGGGAAAGAACAATCCAGAAAGGAGACTCTGGGAAGGCTGAACTGGAGACCTCCACGGACGCTGTACAGTTTAGCCCACCTTGCTTCGATTCCATGGTTCCTGCCTTGTGCCACATAACCCCTAAGAGCCCCCTGACTACGTGGTTGCTACATTTTTGTAATGGAAGGCCGACGGCTAAAAGGGGCTGAGTGATGTGACTCATGTAAGATTAAGGGAGTGGAAAAGGCTGGAAGGACCCCCATGAGGTGGTTGTGTTGCAGAAATTCACTGTGGGACGGCGATCCCCGACCAACAAGCCCACTTGCGACATTTCACTCTTCACTGGCTTGTCCCATTGAGGGAATGGGGTGGGCACATCAGGTCAATTTCTCCCCATCAGGGTTGTGGGTCTGCCCCCTGGTGCCACACCTGACAAGGGGTGCCCCCCATCACGGGCACACACACTTCACGTCCCATTTACTCAGCATGGACATTTTCTGCCTGTGCGCCTTAAGTGCATTTCGGTTTATTTATTTATTTTTTTCTCGGCCCCCTCACCTTTTTCCTTTTCTTATTTATGGCAACACCATTAGCAGCACTTTAGTGGCGCTGCCAATCACAATTACCTCTACTAGTCGACGGCGGCAGCAGCCTTTTTTTTATTTTTACGTTTTTCACTCAAAGTGAATTATAAGCATCAAGCCGCATCAACCGGGCCCACCCGGCCATGTCTCCCAATTTCCTATTCCTGTCTCCTCCTTCCATTAACTGCTCTGAGTGTCCAGACTCGGAGTCACAGAATCAGGTGACGGGTGGGAATTGAGGCCAAGTGACTGACTGTGGGGCACGCTGGGGGGCCGAATGACACCCGCTGGGTGTGCTGAGCACCTTGTGACGGGCAGACCCACTGGGGCTGATGGGAATTTAAAGATGGGTAGCGGGGGAGTGAAGGGGTCTCTAATACTGCACTTCAGTGACTTTAACACTTAAGACTACAGAGGACCCTCCTCAGTAAGAAGAACCCCGGAGTACAGAGACCACTGTGTCACAATACACCAAAAAAGAATTTCGATATTTCAGCTCCAACCTGTCCGAGTATTCATGGACCCTCGGTGCTGATGGACCCCCTTCTATATAAGTCACACTCTGTGGACAAGCATGACAGCTCAGCACACAGGGACAACAGCCTTTATGCTCAAGCACGCCGGGGGTCCGACTGCCATCCAACAAGCCCCACAGAGAAAACTCAAAGAGAACACCATTTGCAGAAGAAGTCCACCGACCTGGAAATGGGACAACGACTCTCATGTGGCCCCCTCTCTCACTACAGGGTCTGGCCCACCCTGTCCTCACACTTTTTGAACCGCCGTGCAGCAGTTATCCCAGCGCCCCCCCAATCAATCTTGTGTCAAGGTGCTGTTAACTCCACGGGGGTCCCACTTCTCCATTTTGTATTACTGTATCGAGGCATCTGAAATTCCACTGGACTCCCCCTCCCCCCTTCACTGATTATTGAAATGTGAGGCTCAGACCCCCAACTCAATTAAATGAATCAGTGGTGAATGGAAAGCACCGGCACTTCTGTTAACAGACCACCCAGACGGTTAGAGGGCGCATTGAACAGCAGTTACCTGATGCGGCCAGCAGGGTGCAGGTACTGGGCAGTGCCAGTTGGGTCCTTGTACACCTGCTAGTGGGGTATTAACTGCATTGGACCCCCTTACTCTTCCACAAATGTAAAAGGTGCTCAAGAGGTGGACAGGTGCAAATAAATATCAAAATAAAGTAGTGGGCCACCACATGCCCCCAAGTGACACGCAAAACAAGGTCACAGTGTGCCTCAGAGGGGTGGGAACTGCAGAGGGCGCCACATGACATACAGACAATCACAACGATGACCTCAGCCCTCTGAAGCCCACTTCATCCAATCCCACAGCAGGTCCAGGCGGCCCTCCGCCACAGGGCTCAACTCAGACAGGACCACCACCACGGGGGGCGTGAGAGTTAAACCCATGTAGACACGCGCAGGACTCAAACCCGGGAGACTGGGCAGCAATGCCAGGCACTGTGCCTACCGTGGTGCTGTGAACTCACACCCTGAAACATCTGCCAGGGGTCAGCCGCGAACTCAAAACGTCTGCAGACCACCGGCAGTTCTCCACACTGCAAACCTGCGGACTGAGGTGCTTCGTGCTGCGGGTCCACAGCAATTCACCTGGCGACGAGGATGGGGTTGGCACTGTGCGCGGGCAGAGTGTAGTGGGGGGCCATTGGACAGATATGGTAGGGGCTGACAGAGATGGAGATCAGCTGACATCACCAGGAAGTGCTCTGCTCACGGTGGTCTCTCCTATAAGCTCATGCTGGACCACTTGGCTCACTTCTGAGGCAGATGTGGCGGGTTCACAGCTGACCCCTGAGGGCGGGGGGGCAACATTAACCCCCCTGCCATTGGCAGACAGGACGCTCTTGTTGCAGCTCGTTCAGAAGCCCTTTGCAGAAGACCTGCAGAGACAGTGCGGCCCCCCAGCACCATATGTTTAGAAAGCGGGCCCCCCCCGACTACTGCCCTGTGGGGTGATCCTTAATTACATCCACCAGTCTCACTTTCAAACGAGGGTCCAGCCCACCACACGCAAGGATAGAGGTGTTAGCTGTCAGATCATTTCAACTGCAAACCACCAGGTGGCATCAGTGAGACCTGCGAATGGACAGCAAAGACGTCTACAAGGCGCTATAAAAGGCGGCCACAGGCACAAATGATCAAAGTCTGACTCTGGGGGGCCCACCACTCGCCATGGGTGTCACTTCCACCCACTTTCCACCCGAAGGAACGACACACAAAAAATGGGACAGCCTGTCATGAATTGAAGCCCCCCACTGCCAACCTCGTGTTATCACCTTAGCATGGAGGGTATGCCAGTGATGCAGTTGCAGGCTTGCAGGGTGAAGCAGGCGGGTGACACCAAAAAAAAAACAAACAAAACGGAGGCATGAAAATCCACAATTTGAAAGGCAATCAGACAGCCCAATCGATACCCACATTACCACTGGCACCAAAGGGCGCTGCTCATTTATGGGAGCGGCGGGCGATTAAGGAAATATTGATACAGTCATAAATCTGGAGAGCGGCCGCTGAGGGGTCTGATCAATGCTCCTGCAGTCGTCTGCTCCCCTCCGAGGTGATCTGGAGGAGATGAAGGCACAGCGGGGGCTTCAGCATCTGTTCAAGCCAGCAGTACACCCCCCCCACTTTATTAAAACAAACATCACCAGTGTCAAACTAAAAGGAAGAGCCAAGTGTGCTGGGCAGGCTTCGAGGGGTTAGGGCAGTGTGATGGACAGCTGGGACACACTGCCAGCACACCGGTGACCACTGCAGAAACCTGTGATAGAGAAGGAGGAGGAAGAGGAGGGTCCCATGGTGGTGTGAGACCCTCCTCAATTAGTGGCCCATGTTAATGGTTCTGTTTCAGGATTCCCACCACGGACCTCCTGCCTGGACGGCCCGCCCGTTCAAGGCCCACCTAGACCTCTCATCATCAAACAGAGTCACCAGTGCAAGGATGGGCAGTGCCAACCATTAAATGAGCTTGGCGAGTCAGAGCTGATTGGCACATCAGTATGTTGGATGGGCACATTTATAAGATGTCTCCACTGTGGAGTCTTGTTAGTGATTCGCAAGTCCCATTGTTAGGAGGCAGTTGTCGGGGGCGTGGCCTGGTCTGATGTCATTTCCTCTCCGAGCTTTGCGGATACAAACTCCCTTTGGTTGGCGGCTCTCTGCTGGTTACGGATCACTGAATTTTAAACTTTGACTTTTTGATTCCCGTTCTGGTTACAGTGACAGTGTCTCGACTTTGCTTTTCGACTGCCTTTAATCTTATGCTCCAACACCTTTCTAAAACTGCTGGCTGCCCACCACTGGCAGAACGTTTCTGAACTCTTTGTGTTAAAAAGCTAAAAGGCACCTTCCACGAAGAATGTGTGTGAAGATTCACTGCGTGTATTTTTCCCAGCATACCTGTTTTGCCCCCCTGTTTACATCCCTCTGGTCCAGGATGCCTCATAACACCTTTAACCACTTGGCTCAGTGGGGTGTGGCTTTATGTAAATTAGATGCCGGTGAGGTCAGCTGGGCATAGCTTTATCATGATTAGGCACTGCACATGTCTTTAGTCACATGGGCCAATCAGGTGTCGCTTAAAGTAAATTGCATGTGCTAATACCCACGTGGGTACACTGGGGTGGCCTTATGCTAATGAGGCACTCATTTATTCATATGGGTGGAGTGGCATGGCTTTATGCTAAGTAGATACTGGGCGTGGCTTTATGATCTCAGTCACATCCTGAGCCTGAGTCAAGCGACTGAACATTCAGAACTGCTGCAGCTTTTGTCCAGCTTCATGAGACCACCTTGTGACGTACCAGGGGTCTCACATTCCGGCCTCTGCTCTGACCAGGTGATAAAACGCCTCCACTGTGTGGCCTGCAGGAGGATGACACCCCTCATCAGTGAGTCTCGAGTAACGTGGGCACAGCTCCAGATTGGCAGCATGCAGCCCCCACCCCCCCCAGCTAACAAGCCGCCAAGCAGATGGGCAGGGGCAGGAGCGAGGTCTTCACAGATGAAGATGCACAAAAAGAAACAGGAAACCATCTGCCTCGGCAGTAATTTGAAGAGGAGCCGACATGCGGCGTGTCGAGATGCCATACAGCAGCTTCTGCTGATCGACACTGATGGCATGGTTTTTTTTTTACTATTTTTAATCTTCGTTTAGATGTCTGCCCTCGGCTGGTGGCCATCACTTAATTGGGAAGAAGTGGCGGGAGGCCATTAGGGTTACCCAGCAGTGAAGAAAGTTGTCGGCAAGCACAGTAGACCACCACTTGGGGTCTCCTCCCGCTTTTAAAAATGCCTCCTCAGGTTCTCGTTCATCCGACACTTTAGTGGTCCATCCACGTTCTGAACCTGCTTATCCTCAGCTCAGATACGGAGAAGCCAGCGAGCGTATATATATATAGAGCGCCTTTACACGCTGGTCTTTGGTAGACGTCAGCGCTCTACAACTGGGACCAGTGCAATGTCAGACAGTGGTCTGGTGGCGAATGGATTTTCAAACTGGTGATTTTATGTAGCGCCTTATAAAGGTAAGGACCACCTGGGACACTTCGTAGGCGAGAACCGAGTCACTTCTTTAACAGACGACGCTCAGTGCACTGGAAGGTTAAGTGGCTTCCTCAGGGTCATATGGTGAATGAGTGAGTCTTCAAACATCTGATGCTATATAGCGCCTTTAATAAGGATCATATAGTAAATCAGGGTCTGAATATTCAAACATCTGATGTTATATAGTGCCTTTCATCAGGGTCTTAAGGTGAGTCTGATGTTATATAGCGCCTTTCATCGGGGTCATATGGCGAATCAGGGTCTGAATATTCAAACATCTGATGTTATATAGCGCCTTTCATCAGGGTCCTTTGGTAAAACAGGGTATGAGTCTGATGTTATATAGTGCCTTTAAACAAGGTGCTCTCAGCAGGCACAGTGCAGTGTGGTTCAGGGTCACTCACTTGTCCTGATAGTGAACTGATGTCATACAAGGTGACACGTGAGGCACTAGGTGGTGCACGGCGCTGACTTCTAATCTCTTATTGGATGCCTTTGTTTTTACTGTGACCCTGTAAGGCACCATATCTACCGAGCTCAGCACTGCCTGGATTAGTGACACGTCGTGACAATCTGAAAACTGAAGCTGCCATGTGGCCTTCTCGTCTGTGGCGAGGGTAGTGAAGCGCCTGGCGTCAGGTGGGTGGGCTGCATTTCTAGATCTTTTGGCTGGCCGTATTTGGGTCTGCTGAATGGCCCCCCTGTCACAATTCATTGACTTTTGAGCTCAGAGGAGAGAGAGAGACGGCGTGAGGAGGACGTGCCACGCGCTCCTCGAGGAATGATAAACGTCCAGGAGGATCTCCGGGCACATTAATCAGGGGCACTAAGTGGATAACAAGAGAACGTTTACTGAAGACATTAAGGCCGTCTCGAGAGCTGCCTTGGAAATTAATGACACTCCAGACAAATACAATCAACAGACGGGACAAGAGATGGGATTATGAAGCATGAAGGTGGGCCCGTCGATGCGCCAAACGTAAAGTGAGCCTGACAGGAGCAATTAAGCAGTCTGCAAATCATATCATCCAGGCAGGCAGGGAGAAGGCTGGCAGGGACGGAGATGAGCCCCCAGTGGTCTCCAACGCACCACCTCCTCTGGTTATCTGGGCTCATTTACAAAACTCTGGACCTGGTGGACCCTCCTCACAGTTCTGGTGGTTTATCACTATGAGTCAGTCTTGAGGCTGGTGGCGTCCCCCCAATTGTTGGTTCATTGGGTGACAGTCACTCAGCACACATGGGCAGGTGGGCAGCGCTACTCACTAATGCAGTGAAATTCACCTTTTGGGCCATGGGAGGCACTATAAATGGGGTGCTAGGCTGGCGGTCCGGGTTCCTGGTTCAAGTCTCATCTTGGACTCTCAATGTCAGCTCAGAGACCTCCGACACGGTGGGCTCCGTTTGTCAAGATCTCTGATGGGGCAGCTGCCTTGACGAGGCCCTCAGCCTAGCAGCCCAGAGGGACAAAGTGGAATTTTTCAAATAAAAAACTGAAATATCCCACCAAGTCCAAAATTCAGACCCTTTGCCCACCGCTGAGACGCCCAGTTTGGACGCCAATCTGACTGACTAGCCTGATCTGAAAGGGACGACAGGTGACACACGGGTGACGAAAAGCCACGTCACGAGGTTGGAGGAACGTCCTGCGGAGTTTAGAGATGGGATTGAGTCACAGCACAGAGCTGGGAAGGCAGCCTTGGAGGGTCCCGAGAGCAAGGTGGGCTCCACAATTCTTACAGGGGGAGAACTTTGGAACAACCAACGTTACTGAGCCAAACCCGAGCAACTGGGCCAAGGACCCGATGGGCAAACTGGCGGAGCTCTGGAGAACCTGAGTGAAGAAGTCTGCTATTTCGAGGCGCCATGCTCTCCCCCTCCTTCCTACTTGTTGAAGAGCACCAATGCCAGATGGGCCACCATATCCCACCTTCTCAGTGTGCAGCGGACCACCCAAGCCACAAGCGAGGCCATAAAGGAGGCTTCAGCACCAAAGGTGGGGGATCCTAACAATTTTGACTCCTGCACATTTAGGGGGCCACTGGTACAGTAAAAGTCCTACTTGCATGTGTTGGATCAGCTTGGCACAGATCTCGTGCCTTTAAGTGTGAGGGTCTCTAATCCTGGTTTGAAGCCCACCACTGCAGAACTATTCCTTACTTATTATGTGACTGATGCCTCTTGTGCATCTCCCAACGTCCGAGGCACCGCAGGTGACATTTCTTTTGTTTGTTCCAATTGGAGCTCAGACAGGTGAAGTGGGCTGCTGGTGGTCACACTGCGTCAGTAGTGGGATTTGAGCCCACCGCCTCAGGGCTTGACATCCAAAGCCTTACAACACTGCGCCACACTACCTGCCTGAGTGAGACCTAAATGTACGCAAGCAGTGACGTCCGCGCGTCACCACGTCACCTGGGGTTCAAGTAAGGCCACCGTTCCCCTTGTGTGTTACTAAGAGTAAGGGGCTCCAGCTCTGATACTCTACTGACTGGCAGGGGGGCAAAGGGTCAGCCTGGGAGAACACAGAAAATTCACCAGAGGGTGCCATGGGGCCACAGTGCCGTCACTTTGTGTGTTTTTTTCACGACTTGATGTCATTTCTGTTGGGTTTGCTCTTCTTGTCTTTAATGCTCCTCATGTTTGTGTGGGTTGAACCCCAGGGGATGGGGCCACCCTGATGTCATGCCTGTTGGCTCCTCCCCTCTGCCTTTATACTGTGGTCCCAGCAATCAATCACCACATGAGGAGCCACAAACCTGACGGGAAAAAATAAAATCGGGGGGCCTCCAAAAAGACCCATAAAAGTCAGGCCAGTACCTTCACAAGCCAGCCCAGATGAGGCACACCTAGTCCAGCCTACCCCAGACAACTACCTGCCGGCTTCGGCCTGGCTAGGCCCAAAGTGGGGAAAAAACTGGCTTAGCAATTGAGAATGTAAAGGACTGTCCCAAAACATAGAGGGAGGGGATAACCGTGAACCCCTGGCTTTAGAAAGGGAGAGTTTTGAATTAATAAAAGTTTATCTCATCTAATTTAACAGCTTTGGAAAAATGGAGCAAAATGCGCAAAAGAGCAAAGAAGGCAATCCTGAGCAACCCAATCCCAGTGCAAAAATCCCAAAGGCAAAACCAGCAAGAAACCAGCAAACAAGAAATAAAATAATAATAAATTAATAACAATACTTACAAAAAGGCTCCCAATACAAATTGGCTGGGTTTTTTCCTCAGAGGGCGGAGCCAGCAGCATCAATGACACAGTGGCCCCGCCTCCCAGGGCTCCACTCACAAAACACAAGGCATGGATGCACAGTGAGAAAGACAGGCCAGAATTACAAAAAATATCAGAATAAAATAAATATAAAAATAAAAAAAAACAAAATACAAACTCGAGCCAACACAATGGACATTTCGGGAATGAAGACGCAGTGAGAGACCAGCTTCATGTAGCTATCTGCCCCCTAGTTATAACATTGTGGCACCACAGAGTGGGCAATGAGCGCCAGTCCACGCAGTGTCGTCAAAGCCTGCAGAATAAGCCTCACAGGCACAGAGAGGACCTGCTAACTGCAGACAGACAGAGACAGGACTGGCATGTGAACCACCCGGACATGCCAGGCTAACAGCACCAACCAGTGTGCCCACCCCCTCCCCAACTATCAGACAGTAAAAAGCAAACGGTGTCGATAAAAAACATGGCAGAGAGCCCACATACCTTCACTACATCCTCATCCGTTGACTGGCACTCCACAAAGTCAGACACGTCTGTCACGGCGCCACTCTGGCCAACGTTGACCACCTTCACTGGGACCGCCACCGTCTTCCCCGTCAAGACTGCTGTGTTCAGGATCTCAGTGTCCTGCAAAGAGCACATTCACTGGTCAGTGGCACCTGGGGAGTCAAGGGCATTCTGGACTCCCGCTGTGCCACGTTACCTTATTTTAGGTGCTGACCCCTCTATGAAAGGCACTATACATGAGACACGGATTGCTTGACCTTATTTTTTCAGTTTTAGACCCCCTTTTCAGGCCCCCGCTTTATGACTGCACATTTTGCAGCCGAAACACATCTTGAAAAACTGGATGCCACTAAATGCTGGAAGATACTGGAGCGGGTAAGTGAGGTGGCAAGAAGAACTGGGGTGCTAAATCCCATTGAACTCTAACCAAAAACCTTCAAACAAAACCTGCTATAATGAGAGGCTGGTGTTCTTTCAAATCAATCGCATGGCGTCCAGAGAGACCTCCTCTATCTCCAGCAAAGTCAGAACCAAACGAGACCCCAACTATATGGACGGGCCGGAATGGATGGGGCTTCTTTGGCACCATTGCTCTCATTCCGTGGTGATGCCACATACCTTAGATCAGCCCCGATGGTGATCCTCTGGCGCAGCTGGGTGACACCATCTAGCAGAAAACGGGACCACTTCCTAAGATGGCACACATGCAGAAGGTCCACATGGAGACGGCGAGCTCCACATTTTCATTTCCCCTATGACGACCAAGGCCGATGGTGCCAGGCAGGGGATATCAGTTGGCCGCCCAACACCCAGTGCCCGACTGAAGGGGTAGAGTGTGCCAGGGACGGGCAGAATGTACAAATTGTGAAGAAAACAAAGAACAAGAAGGTTATGGCGGCGTGGCTGACTTTTCTGACAGGCTGCTCACTTCCTGCTTGCAAGATGACATCAGCTGAACGTGTCTGGCTTTCCAGTAAGTCGGCCCCCCATAGAATGACATGAAGCACAAGTAGTTGGCGTCCATCTCCTTTCTTCCTGCTGTTATGCCTGCTTATTTCTTTTTTTAATCCACAAGTGCCATGTAAGACAAGGTCCTTAACATAAAACGGGGGGACACGGTGGTCACAGCGTCACCGTCCAGGGGCTCCCACGACTTACTAACAGGCGGACTGGGAAAGGACCTCCGTTTTTCGACACCTGGTGACGTGTGTGCGCACAGGGGACAGCTGGAGGGCTCCAGGGGGTGGCACTCTGTCTTGGCATCTCCCTCCCTTTGATTGACAGCTAAAACACCTCTGATGTCACTTCCGGTGTCTGCTCACCTGGCCCCGCCTCTTCCTGTCAGAAGGGCCCCAAAACTGGAGGCCCGGCCATCTTGAGACAGTTCAGTTCTGAACTTGCGTCTGCTGAAGCCAATTATTATGGGGTGGCCGGGCTGGCAGCCCAACTCTTCACTTATCACCAGCACAGCTTCCCCGGGTGGTCTCCCACCCAAACATGCTTACCTTCAGCAGGATGAGGGGGGGGTGAGAGCTGGGCTGGCATCAGCTTGTGGCGTCTCAAGGGGTCCCCCATGTTATGCCAGTTATACCCGTCAGCCATAACTGGGATTCACCAGGACAGCACGTGGAGGTCCTTTAGTCCACACTGCAGTTCTTATCGGACCCTCTGCTGTCCTGTGCCCCCCACAGTGTAATTTAATATGTCATTCAGTTACCGAAAACGCAGTGGCGTGCCATCATCAAAGGCGCTACAGAAGCGTAACCCCAGTGAGGCCATCTACAAGAGGGAAGATCACATCGCAAGACAAACGGAGCCCACCAGCGGCCCACCACAAATCGTTTCGCTGGTCCGCCGGTGCCCAGGGGACCACAGGCGTCCTCAGCTGCCATCAGCGTGTCCCACGAACAGCTGGCTGAGGCTCATCTGCCGCCTCTCTTCTTCTACACAGCGGACCCTCGGGCGAGGCGTACCTAATTGCATTTGTTGGAGAGTAAGCAGGTAACAGAAAAAGAACGGAAAAAATTCCAACAAAGGGGGGTGGGGGGGGCGAATAAATAAGGCAAACACTTATTGGAGTGCGGCTGTGGATAATAGCGGCCCGCTTTGAAAGCCACGATAGAAATCGCAATCACATTTCCATAATGAAAATGGATCTTATTTGGCGGTGGGATCAGCGCGAGGCTCCTCGGCTTTGTTCGCGCCCCCCGAGGCCGTCTGTATCTGAACGAGCACCTTGACGGCTCTCGGGCCTCTCAGCGGGGAACCCATTTGCAGGAGCGGGAGAAGACCGCCGGGCTGCTGTGAAGCGGGATGAAGACAACCTGTGAGGGTCACGTCAGAGAGAGACGGGGGGATGCAATTAGCAGCGACAGACCCCAGCAGACGTGCGGCTTGCCGTCCCTTTTGAAACTCGTCACTTAAAGAAGAGGGGGCACAGAGGGCACCCCGGGCATGTCACAAAGGAGCCGCCCCTCGCTGGATGCAGTCGGGACACACCTGAGGGGCACAGGAGCACCCAGGGATTCCCAAAGACGTTTCTGAGGATGAGGATGGGCCCTACTCAGTGGGGTCCTGCCACGGCCCCCCCCCCATGACAATAAGCCCTGCTGATTCTCGTATTCTGGTGTGGCGGTCCGAGTCCACGCTCAGAGCGCTAACACCCCCAATTAAAACACAGCAGGGGGTATGGGTGGCATGGCAGCTGTGACAATGCAGTAACACCAGGCCACCAGGCTTGGCACAGACTCGCTTTTTGTTTTTTAGTCCCTCCATGTTATTTAAATATAACTGCACAGAATCACACGTGAATTTTAAAAAGCACATCCGACAGCGCGGAATATTAATGCGTCTCCGAGGCAGAGCCCGGCTCTCTGTGCACCGGTGACATGGGCAAGTGTCGCCACTTATTTGTCTCTTTTCTGTGATGGACACAAATGTATGGGCAGACACACGTGGAGGAGGAACGACGGCCGACTTACACGACATGGGCGGCGATTTCAGATGTGACCCTTAGCCCTCCCAGCCCACTTGGCATCCCATTTAGCTTGATGGTGCCGGACTCGACCAATCAGCATGCAGGAGAGCGATACCCCTGTGGGACCCTCGTTAATTCCTACTTTTCCTTTTTTTTTGTCTGAACGTGTCTGTAGCCTGTAGGCAGGATTTGCGTCTTTCTTACGGCAAACTGATCAAGAAAGAAAAAGAAGAGCGGTGACATCTGCTGTGCGTGAAGCTAATTAATAGGAAGAAGAAGAAGGTGAGCTTCAACCTCCTCTGTGTGGCAAACTTGGGGACGTTACTGGGGTCCGCGCCTTCCTTATGGCAAGCTGACTGAGAAGGGGACATGGCAGAGGCAGAAAGAACAGCAGCGATGTCTGCTGGGTGTGAGGCAAATTGCACACATTGGGAAGAAGGAGGAGGAGTGCCTGCAACCTGCTTGTGAACTACTGGGGTGATGGCATCTCAATCTGGGCAGGACCGGAGTGCCAGGCTTTCTAATCCGCTCTTCCCACAGGCCCAAGAAAGGGTCCTTCTAGACAGCACAGAGAGCTCAGCCCTCACGTGTCACTCTGTGTCACCATTAGCAACACGTGTGACAGAGAGACTGACACTTTAGACTGGCCAAAGCTCTCGCCAGCCCACCGCAAGGGTGTCCAGGAGAACAGCCTGCCACTAACTCATGGCGTCTTGAACTTTAACATTACTCTGCCAATATAAAATACTTATTGCCCAAACCTAATGTGAATATCAAAGCGGTCTGCCCTTCGGATTTGGCAGTGGCCTACTGCCCTGTGATGCACTGGCACCTAGTCCAGGGAGAATTCCTGCCCGGCACCCCGGGTTCTCAGGGACCATGACCTGGAAGTCATTGCAAAGTCTGCATCTTCTGTAAGCAGAGGTATAAGGAATACATCCAGGGTGGCACACACAGTGAAACAGACGAGCCTCTTCACCATACTTGCCCACTAAGAGACCCACACAGCAATAACCCCTTCCACCAGGTGGGGCCTTGCCAACCCCTTGGGAGGAGATTATAAAGTCCGGCTGACATCAACTGACAGGTACACCATGGGCACTGCTTCTGAGACACTGAAGGACATCACAAAATCCTGGTCTCTGAGTGCCCTTGGGGTTCCCCCTCAGTTGCCTGGCACAGTGGAGAGGGTCAGTTTGGCTGTTTTTTCACCATTGCATCCAAGCAGACAAGACCACCGATGAAAGGACCAGTCCATGAATACACACGAATACTCGCCTCTCAGCGGGGAGGGGAAGGTGGCACAGAGTAAGACTGGCACCCTGCTGCCTTCTGTTCAGGGCAGACACAACACTCGGTGGTCGGGAAAAGCAAACAATATAATTAAGGAGCTCCACCATCCACTCCACTCTTATGGACCCCTGGCATTCACACCAGTCTATTTGGGCACAGCTGCTACCCACATTAGGACTGAGATATCGTAAAAATTAACAGACATTTTCTAACTCGCTGATTCCAGACCAGGGTCGCGGTGGGGTGCGGGAGTCTATCCCAGCTAGCGTCGGGGGGCAAGGTAGGAAGAAAGCGTGCACAGGGTGCCAGTCCATTGCATGGCAAACACACACACTAGGACAAAGTAGGCATCGCCAATTCACCTGACCTGCATGTCTCTGGACTGTTGGAGGAAACCCTCGCAGACACGGGGAGACCATGCAGACTCCACATGGGACGCAATCCGCCACAGTGCCACTCAGATACCAACATGAGTGGCACTGCCCAGCATTCTCTTGTAAATCAGGTCACCTGTATAAATGAACGATTCTTTCAAAGACACATAACGCCTTACACGAGGAGATGTGAACGAAGATCCGCACTTCTGTGATCGCTTTGTTGGGGCTGGCTGCCCGGTGGTGGTCACGTGGCCAACTTGCTTCATTTCACCCCAAGAAGTCACTGGTTTTAAAAGGTGACCAGGAGAAAAGCGGGCATCAAAAAGCAGAAATGGAGCCAAACATCAGGAGGTGAAGAACAAACCAAAACGTGAGACACCAAAGCGGAGGTCCTAGCCGGGGGTTTGAACTTGGAATCCGCGACCTCGGATACCAACATGAGTGGCACTGCCCAGCTGTCTCTCGTAAATCGGGTCACCGATGGGGTCGTGTTGTCTCATGGCTGCCAGCACTTCAGTTCAGGGGTTTGGACATTCCATTCTGGCGGTGATGCCCTAACAAATGGTACGTTAAGAAAGTGCTGAGCCCCTGCTATCACCCGGGGGATTGCCTGGCAAGGTTGCCCCCCCCACCTCACACTTCTACAGTCCCATGTACCCCCCCCTCGATGTTCAGGAACGTGATGAGCATTAGGCTGCCCTGGCACATGGCTGGCGGTACAAACGCGGCCGGCCATGTGGGACTCGGCCCCCTCGCCTGGCACTGAAGGGTCTCTGACTCGGCGTGTGATGAGCGCAGTTGTCTTACCCATCTGCTGCTCAATTCTGCTGCATTTAAAAAGCATTTCATTCCTCAATGAGAAGTAAATACTTTAATCAGTGCAATACTCGGCCTGTCAGCCTGTTATTTTGTGCAGATGGGAAAAGCGCCGGAGTGAAAGCCTAATGTAATCACGCAGGGCTTGTTGCCCGCTTTGCCATCTCCTCCCTGAAACGTGCAGATTAAATTGCGGCCTAAAGAGATTTTCAAAGCAGCGCGATCTTATTTGATTAGAGACGAGGGGGCACCCAGGTCAGAGCGCCACGGGCTCTGCCGGAGAAAAGGACAATTGGAGTTTTCCTCTCCGCCACCAGCAAGAGGATGCAGCGCAGGGCCATCGGGGGAGAGCCTGGTGCCGCAGTCACTGGCACAGGACTGTCCACCAGAGCGGACGCCCGACTGACGGGCACTCGTTTGGGAGTTTTCGTTTTACGACGGCTGCACACTTTGCGACCTGTTCATGTTTTGCAGCTCAGGGGATGTGCGGTGCTGACATCTTCATCATCTTCATCATCGTCATCATCATGGCTGTGCGGTGTGGTGCGATGCACAACCCGGTCATCCGAGTTTACGGACAATCCTGAAGAAGTCCCTGCGATTCGGACGTTAGTGTCCACTGTTCGGATTCTCTCGTCCTTCTTCTCGCAGTTAGCACTTTGACGCCACACGGGACGGACCCCCGGCAGGCATTCTCTCGACTTGCTTTGTGGTCCTTTCTGTTATTTTTGAATTCCTATCTTTCCCTATTTTTGAACGGTCTTCCTGCTCACATTTGATTTATTCTTTACGCACTGGACACTGAAAGGGGCTACGCGGCAAAGCGCGAAGTGTAACCAGCGGAAAAGATGGCATCAAAAGACAGAAACGAGTGCCAGACGCTGAATCAGAGATGAGAAAATCAGAGCGGCAGGCCGACAACCAAAAGGGCTTTGATGTGAACCTGGACACGAATTTGACCTCACGGTGAACTTTGATCCCGTGGCATCCAACCTCAATAGACACGCCCCCCCAAAAAAAAACAATTGATGCTCAAAAAAAATGGGAGCGGAAACATCTGGAAATATTGGACAACAACAACAAAAAACAAAGCACTGACTTGAAAAAAGTGACGTCATCATTGAACACCCTGGGGGTAGAAAACACTGCAGATTAGTACCCAGTGGGCAGGGAGAGCTGGAACAAAAGGCCTGTGGGTGCCAGGACCACAGCGCGGGGTGCCACCCTGTAAAGAGCCAAGACCAGCGAGGGGAGAGGCAGCAGCGGCAGGAAAAACCCACTTGGCAGGCTTCAGCAGTACTGGAATGGGAAAGGGGGGGAATGAGGGGAGCGGATTAAACAGGAGCGGGCAGAGTCAAAAGAAAGAAAGAAAGAAAGAAGATGGCAGTGAGAACAAAAACATAAAAAAAACACATGTGGACAAAAGGCCAAAACACACAAGGGGGTCCCAGATGGCGATGAACTAACAGAGTGCTTTGGTCTGATTGGTCAGTTTGGCTGTGGTGGCTCAGTTGTAGGGTTCACGACAACATACATCAGGGGTGCCAAGTTAAACGACAACAAAGCAAATCTGAGTGGCGCTGGGTTGCTAAATACAAACGAGGTGCAACCCGAGTCGCCTTCAAAGACAGACGAGTATTCGACAGAAAATGAGCGGGTAACGGGTGCCACATTTCAGCCAGGGTTCATCCGCTTTAGCTTTCTTTTTTGTTCATTTTGGATTCTTTAAGATGGCCGTTCGCTTAGCACTGAGGTCCTTATGTATTTACTGTTATGTTCTGAGAGTCCTGTGGGTGGTTCCCCAACAGGCGGGGCTACCTGTCCATCACCGTCAAGGGACTGCCCTCTCTGCCTTTATAAACCCACAGTCCCCTGCGGTTCATTGAATGCGCTGGCGTTTGTGACCCTTTGCTCTGTTCTTGTGCACTTGGACTGGCGATTTGGTTGAATATTACAGAACATTTTTTGTAAAAGAATTCTTTTTACGTATAAAAGTTTCAACATTGCCCTCTCGCGACTAGCCGGGGTTTTCTGGTTTGCCCTCTCCAGTGGGCACTTTGAGGATTTTTGTCTTCTAGGACTCGTGTGCTTAGCGACTCTCAAGTTCACAACACCGGTGTCCCCAAACCACAAAAGGAAAGGAGGCGGTGCTTGTGTGTGGTCCACAGAACAGAACACCGCCAGAGCCCACCCTGGCACAAGCCGATCCAGCACCCAGTGCCAACATCCCATCAGCCCCAAACAGATGTGGTGTAATCGCTGAAGCCTGAATCGGCCCGTTTTGTTAAGTGGTAACCACAGCGGGTGGCATTCCCTGGGCTGGCATGCTGGCTATTCCTCCGCCAACTGAGCTTGGCACCACGAGTGTGAAAGGTGTTAGGCAAGGGAGCGCCAACGAGTCAGTCACCTTAAAAAACATGCGCTGGCTGGAAGGTGACACAGTTGAGGCTCTGGGCAGGTCCTGCGGTGGACGTTTAAGGCCCGATTAGTGCGCCCCTGTCAATTAAACGAGACCCAAACGTCATTAATGCTGTTTGCATAGGCTTAACAGAACAATCTGCTCTCGCTCGTTTGTATAAGCCGGGAGATTTAATAAGCCAGGCATCAGAGGGAGGAGGAAAGGTTAACAAATGCTGGCGCCGTCCTGCGGGAATAATTAAATAAGACGTGGCAGCACCGTTAGCTCATTAAAACAGTTTAGAGATATCTGAAGGAGACAAATCATTAGGTGCAAATATCAAATTATTTAGCAAGCAATGAAGCGGATTACACTCAACTGGCCCCCGAGAGTTCCTCGAGAAAACACACTTCACCACGGTGGCCTCGTGCGGACGTGTCACCAACTGACTGACTAAAAAAAGGGACCCTCGGCCGTCAACTTCATTCTGAAGAGAGAAACGACAACCGTCACGCGGACCCCCTGAAGAGGCATGGCCACCTGACAATCACCGCCCCATAAACCTGGAGTGGCCTGGGAGTGGTGGGTTTAACGTGTGCCTCGTGACTGGCTGGCTTTATCGACCTTATCTGCATGAAGACTCCATTATGCCTTTTGTGCTCTGCGGAGCTCGCCTTTCTGTTTGATTTTACAAAGTTGAAGTCTGCTTGCCTATGTCACTAGTCGGGTTGGACCGTTTCCCCCTCAAATTTTTGAGACTTAATGTGCTCTGGGATGTCCAGGGTGTTCTCATCTTTCTAATTTAGAATCCTTATATCTCCCCTGCTAGAGGCTCCAAGGGGGTTCATGTCGACCCGGGCTAAGCACTGCACCAACCACTGTGCCACCTGCTATGAAAGGCACTATATAAAACTGATAAGCTCTAAATGCCCCCCTCCAACATTTATTCCCTGAACAATTCATCTAATTTCTAGGAATAGAGAAAAGCTGCCAGGATTTGTAAGTTGCTTTGGATGACAGTGCCAGCTAAACCAAGTTGAAGTGTGAAATATTTTTTTTTTTTATTTTATTAATTTTATTACAATCAATACATAGCAATCACATTTTACAAAAAAAAAAAAAAAAAGAATTATGCTAAGAACAGATCGATCCCCACCCTTGAGAGAGAGAGCAAGCCAAACGGTGTAAAATTTAAGGCTTTTAAAAATACCTAAATCAACAAATTCTCTGTGCTTTATAAACTCATTTCAAAATATTACTGATTAGATCCTGCCATGTTTTGAAAAAGTCTGCACAGATCCTCTAACTGAGTATTTGATTTTTCCAATTTTAAATAATATAACACATCAGTTTCCCACTGACTTAAAGAGGAGAGTTTGGGTTCTTCCAGTTTATCAGAATAAGTCTGCGTGCCAACAGTGTAGTGAATGCAATCACAATTTGTTTGTCTTTCTCCACTTTAAGACCCTCTGGAAGAACCCCAAACACAGCTGTTAATGGGTTAGGAGGGATTGTGAGTCCAAGACTGTCTGAGAGGTAATTAAAAATTTTTGTCCAGAATAATGTTAATTTGGAGCAGGCCCAGAACATGTGACCCAGTGAGGCTGGGGCTTGGTTGCAACGTTCGCAGGTTGGATCATGCCCTGGAAACATTTTGAGAGTTTTAGTCGAGACAGATGTGCTCGATATATAATTTTGAGTTGTATAATTGTATGCTTTGCACATATGGAGCTCGAGTGAATTCTCTGCATTGCTACTTTCCACTCCTTTTCTGATATATTAATTGAGAGATCATTTTCCCAGTGTCCTCTTGGATCTTTGAAAGGAAGGGATTGTAAAAGGATTTTATATATTGTAGAGATGGAGTCTAACTCCTTTAAATTGAGCAATAAATTTTCCAGCGTGGATGAGGGTGCAAGATGAGGAAAATCTGGAAGGTTCTGTTTAACAAAGTTCCTGATTTGAAGATAGTGAAAGAAATTTGTAGCTGGAATGTTAAATTTGGAATGTAATTGTTCATAGGATGCAAAGACGTTGTCTATATAAAGATCCCTAAGCAAGTTAATTCCAAAATTTTTCCAGATATTAAAAACTGCACATGTTTGTGAGGGTTGAAACAGGTGGTTCTTTTGCAGGGGTGCCACAGAAAGAAGCTTCTCCGTCTTAAAATGCTTTCTACATTGGTTCCAGATTCTAAGTGAGTGGAGCACAATTGGGTTATTAGTGTATTGCCGATAACGTGTGTTTATTGGAGCACAAAGCAGGGAATACAAAGAAGTACTGCAGGATTTTACTTCTATTGCGGTCCATGCCTGTGTATGTTCTTCTATTTGTGTCCAGGTTCTTATCGACTGTATATTTGCCGCCCAGTAATAAAACTGGAAGTTAGGTAGAGCCATGCCACCTTCTGCCTTTTGTCTTTGTAGAGTCGCTCTTTTGATGCGTGGATGTTTAGAATTCCAAATAAATGAGGTTAAGTGTGAAATATTAACGCTGTGACCACCGCGCTGCTACCTCTGTGGGCTGTCAACAACATGCAGCTTTCACCATCTTGGCTAAGAAGTGTCCACCGGCGCATGCCCATCTGGAAGACCCTCGAATTCTCACAGGACTGAAAGTGGGATTATGAAATTGTGGCGGGCGGTGGTGTGCTTGTGTGCCGGCCCACCTCGCTTTGCCCCCCCACACCTTCCTGTAAGATGTCAATATTGAGCTTATGTTCCTCACTAAACAGACCCTTCATGCCAATGCCTGGCTGTGAGCATTCAAGCAGTCGACTGCCCGCCTGCCAGGTGAAGCAGGTAAAGCTTGAACGAAGCGGCAGTGGCCCATCTTAAAATGGTTTCCCCCTTTGCCGTCGCGGCTCCATCAAATGTGCTTTTTGCATTATCTGCTTTTTAAGTTGGTGGCGCATGTGAAATCGCCACCTCGGCTGACTGCACCAGATGAATTCTGCCTGCAGAAAAGCATCTGATTATCTCCTTTGATAGATGGGGCGAGGAAGAGAGCGTGCAGCTGAAATTCAGAGCCTCACAGGCTGGCAGGCACACACACACTCGGCCTGCGGGGGTCCGCACATTCAGCTATTTCGAATCGTTTCAGCGCTGGGTGACCGTCACCACCACACCGAGCTACACCTGCGGAAACAGAATGGCAAGCTCTCTACACAATGAGGCGATCCTTTGTCATTTTTCATTTATTTTTTAATATAAACATAGGCAGCTTACCAGGGTCTGTGAGACCACCCCCCCCAAGCCCCCCCTCTCCGGCCTTCCCGTCATGCTAAAGGTCACAATGGCTCTTTAATCCAATTTGTTTCATGTGTAACCGAATAGCCAAGCCCACCACCACTCACCTCTCCATAGGTCTTCAAGAAATCAAGTTGGACCCACAGCAGGAAGCGAATCCCCCCTTGAGCCCCCAGCACATCAGACGTTTTAAATATGTTGGTTTGTAATTCCCTGATCTGATTACTCATCTGGGCGAATCGGCCCACAAATGAAGAGGCACTGCCACCTGGGGGTCCAACCCACCACACAATCGTTACAAAGATGGAATGAACACAAAAGGGAGGGCGGCTCAGGGTTAAAATGGGGTGGCACAATGGCACCTGTGTGGGGGGCACGGAGATGTGTTACGGTCCGGGCCGGATAGCCTGGGGAGGACAGGTGGCCGAGATGATTATTATTATTATTTTTTTGGCCCTGCATAAACCGAAGCCTGCAGGTAGAAGTTGGGGATCAGGTCAGGAACTACTCTTGGACAGATGACTGACGGCCCCGGCCTGCTTGGGTGGCATATGACAGCCCTTCAGGATGTTTGGAGCTCCAAATGACGACAACGTGAAGAAGGACGAGGACAAGACAAATGAAGACAGGGGCACCACAGGTGAGAGCCAACATCAGGTGTGGCAGAGGGGGCACCACAGGTGAAAGCCAACATCAGGTGTGGCAGAGGGGGCACCACAGGTGAGAGCCAACATCAGGTGTGGCATGGGTGGCACTACAGGTGAAAGCCAACATCAAGTGTGGCATTTAGGGGCACCACAGGTGAGAGCCAACATTAGGTACGAGAGATGTTCAAAATGTTTCCATACTTTTATATTTTAACGGTGAAGGCAGGAGGAAGGAGTAGTAATTGGGCATTAAAAAATTGGTACGAGGCTGGGAAAATGGCATTGCCAATGAAGGTGACTCTGCAGAAAAGTCATGTCATTTGTGTTTGAAAGTCTTAATAAACAGAGTTAAAAAAAAAAAAAAGTATGGAAACGTTCCTTGTAACATCAGGTGTGGCAGTGGGGGGGTCCTTGCTGAGAACTAACATCACGTGTGGCAGGGGTGGGCTTTGCTCTACTCATTTCAAAACTGCCCGCTCCCGATTCATGTCTAAACATCACCTGACAGACACTCATCCCTTGGCGCTTAGCTTTCACTTCTAAGGGGGGCACCACAACCAACCAGATGGCGTCCATGAACAACTCCTCCAAGTGGCTGCTGTAAAACAAACCGGCTGAGAGGTGGACCCTATGATAGGGGGCCAGAGGGGTCTACCCAGTGCCTTGCCCCTGTTTCCGAGGGGGTGGTAAAGAATCGCTTTGAGAAAGACAACGAGGGGTTCTCACCATGGCCAGCGGGACGATGCTCCCCAGATCTTTCTGCACAACGTGAATCTCCGTCTCCGCCTCTTCGCTCAGGGTCCCGGTGCTCGGGTACTCTGCCTGCCACTGGATAGACTTGGTCCCCAAGAAGTCGGCAAAGGCGTCCACTTCAAAATCCATCTGCACAATCTCCGTCAGCGAGGCATCGGCCCTAAACAAAACACAAGACGGTTTCAGGAGACCAGGGGGAGAAACGCTCTGGAAGACCACCATGCTTTGTCACATGGAGTGTAAAGTTAACCAAGTAGACCTTTAGGGACCTGCAAAAAAAAAACAACTCAAGCCCCGGACCCTTTGGGGGGGATTGGCCTGCGCATGTTAAATTCGACATTCACCTCTGTTGTCCACATGTCCCTGTGACCACCCATGCAGAGGGGCAAAGAAAAAGAAGACACCGGACACCACTTCATAGCGAGGCTCGTCCATCACATGGCTCTATAAATAAAAAGCAGGTCCTCAAACCTTCGTTAGACATTAAGAACAGACATCTGACACGGGGTGCCAAGACCCTCCACCTGTGCCAAAACAACAAATCTGCACACTGAAAACTGTGAGAGTGAGCCTGAGTGTAGTGGCCCCCCAAGTGTCCGCCCCCCCCGATTGGCCCAAACGTCTGCACAACTGAGTCTGTGTGTGTGTGTGTGTGTGTGTGTGTGTGTGGGGGCGTCCCCCATTCCCCTTTACGGTGTTAATCCGTATCGACTCTGCTGCTTAGCTGGTATGGAGACCACAAAGGCTGCGTAGGAATGTATTGTCTTCGCTGAGACCCTCAATCCGTTCGTCACTCAGGCGAGGAGGATTCAGCAGGTACTTATCTCGCCAAGATGAATTCACGATAAGCCCACCAGACTGCACGATGCGCCTCATTCGGCTTGCTCAGACTTTTGGTGGGCTCACAGTGTCCCACACTTTGGCACCTACCCTTACTGATGAATGACAGTAAAGCAGAAAAAAGTGGACAGAAGGTCAACTGCAAGGCCGGAAAAATAAGTCAGGAAGTAGTGTGACACAGGAAACCAACCGAAAGAGAAAGAGCCTGTGTGATAAAGAGCAGCACTTAGAGCCATCCTGTGAGAAAGTAAGTGCACCCCTTTTTGGAGGTGTCTACAAGGCAAGCAGCGCCTACTGGTAAAGGTGACAGACGTGAAATAAAGCACAGGGGACATCTGACAGTCAACACAAATACCGGTAGATGGAATGCTCTACCGGGGAGGGGGCAAAAAATAAGCCCACCCTTGGCCTCAAAAAGCTGGTGCTGCCCACCCCTTTAGCAGAAATGAATGGCTTCTTGTAGCTCTTTTGCTCTCTCCGACTTTGACTCAAGTGAAACGGCGGTCTGGCCCTCCATGCAAGGTGTCTTGTGTCACAGGATTCAGATCTGGGGGGACGGACTCACCCAGTCCATAACCCTCCATTTCCCCTTGGTGGTCACTATTGTGGTGGAAGTTCCATTTAACTTTGTCAGGTAGGTGGCCTCACATTCTCCTTTGATAGGATGAGGAATTCATACTTGACTCGATGATGGCAAACTGCCCTGGACCTAAGGCCACAAAGCAACCCCAAACCTGAACAAGTCCACCGCCACTACCTCACATCTGGTATGAGGTTCTTCTCCTGAAATGCTGTCAAACAGGTCTACTGTTACAGAGGCCAGACGAGTCTACTCTTTGATTCCTCTGTCCAGAGCTCATTGTTCCTGATGGCCTGGTCTCTGCCTAGATGTTCACTGGCAAACTGTCGTCTTAGGCTCCAAGGTTCTTTTTGTCTTTCATCCTGGTGCACCTCACATGCAGGTCACTTTCTGATTGTAGACGCCAGCTGCTGTATTGAGCATCAAACGGTCAGCTCTTGGGCTGAATTTACTGGGCCAGCCAGTCCTGCACAGATTAGCAGCCCCTTCAAATCTGGCGCTCACTTGCAGATGATTTTCCTCACATTGTGTTTTAAATGCCTTGCCAGACTACTGGGTGTCCACCAGCTTCTTTCAAAAGGACCACAGAGAGCTCTTTAGATCTTGGCATGATGACTCCACACACGTCAACAGCCTCTCTGCCCACCTGTAGGCTACCGAAGGAGGTTCTAATCATCGACATGTCACCTGGAACCCCCGACTCTAACCGTATGGACTTGAGGTGGTGATAAATGCAGGGGTGGTCTTACCATCTCCAGGTGACACATCTGCATTTCTATTAGCTGAGACTGAGTGCACCACGGCCATTTTGTGTGTCATTTGTTCAGGGAGATGGATCAACTTTATTTGTAGGCACGGTCTGCATGAAGATCTTAGGTTGCAGGTTACGTTGGAAACGTCAACGCTATCCATGGGGTGTCCTTGCTTTTCCACATGACTTGCATACAATGCGTCAGGCCGATTCCTGTTTTATGGTAATGCTATTTTCATGGGCGCCGTCATTTCACATTGTTTCGCGCAGCAAACTGTGGGATGTCACGAGCGCAGCAATATTAAAGATGGCGGCAACGCAGTGTTCCAGCTTTGGAACAAAAACAGAAACTTCTGTACTCTGATTAGGGCAGAAGAGGCTTACCAGCTTGTGTTTTGAAGCCCCCCATTCCGATTCTTAATCAGAGGTGATGTTCTGGATCTGAGCAATGTTGGCATATGCAGGATCCACACCTTCACTGCGCCAGCCACAGCCGCCGGCATTCAAGTAAGACTTCATCTGCATGACCCTAAGTCACGTTTGGAGGAAGAAAGCCGAGTGCCCACGACCGGTAAGTGGGCGGCTGACAGACGGGAAAGCGACAGTGGAGGTGGAACGACCCGACGGAACTGAGGGGGCCGCTTTCAAGACTTCTGCACCGCTTCTTTGGAAAGCGGTTTGTTATTTATAGCTCCAAACATCCGGGAGACCCTGTAATAACGTTCCAGTCTGAGGAGGCGCATCGCCACCATTTTAGAATTTCTGTAACATAATTAGCAGGCACAGCGGTGGAAATTAGGGTGAGACATTTGCTACGCAGTCAGCAATTATCCGATCCCAGGCTGCATGTGCAAAGACGAAAGGCCGGCCGAACTTGACACCCGTCCGTTGTGGAGGATGAGCCAAAATGAAAGGACGACTGCATGTGGTGGTGGAGTGACAAAGACTTACTTTGGGCACACGAGATGTCATTTGTAAATGGAGACATGTGCCATTTTTGCCTATCAATCTACACTCAGAAACCCAAAGTGACAACAGGTGACCAGAAAGGCCTACAAGTTAATGAGCGCAGGTGGATGGGCACAACTGGCGAATGTGAAGGGGGTCTCCACAGTACATGACAGCTGGGAGTTTAACCCACCAGCTTCACTCTCTTGGGCAGAAAAATGCCACACTGTAGTGACACGTCTGTTCAGATGGGCAACCCTCCGCCCAGAAATAAAGCTTCTGGGGCAAAAAACAAAACTTCAAGTGGTCCCTGGTATGAACACGCACACAGTTTGAGACCCTCACTGGAGCAGACAGATGATCCCGTTCTCGGAGTGCGTCACAATGTTTTCATCCGTTTCACGTTTTTAAAGACACAAGTCGCCCTTTGGACGTATCAAGCAGCGTCTGCAGCGTCCAAAGGCGCCATTAGCCTCACATTCACATATCAAATGTTTGCATTGCAGGGAGATATTTTATATCCTGCTCATTCGAAGCCCATTTCCTGCAAGGGATCATCTTAAAATATTGCTTTTCTGCCCTCGAAAATCTCAGCTCCTTGCGACTCAAGCTCATCTTTTATTTATTTCATTGTTCTGACTCATTGGAAACACGGATCACATCCCCAGAAGGAAGCGGCGCTCTCCGCGTTTGAATAATAGGATCATCATTTACGAAGGACTGTCACCGATATTGACGTACAGGAGTAAGAAAATTAAAGGAATGAATGGGGGAGGGAGAGCTTGGGGGTCCTGCAGAAACAAACCCCACAGCCATGGGAGCCATAATGGAAGGCTGGACTAAATGGGGGGCTATACCCGGTCGGGATGCCTTATGATCTCTGTGCTAAGTGGGATACCCGAAGAGTACAAGAACTGGCACGTTCAACATCCCAACTTTAATAGGTGGCAGTGATGAAGAGTCCCAGTTTGGATGCCCGCTGGGCCACATTGGGAGTTGAGTCCAGAGTTGGTGATCCCTGATGGACGATAGGGGGTGCTGTCAGTGGAGGACCTCCCTGGTTTTCTCCTAACCCCAAAGTCACCCGAGTGCTCCCGGATCCTAAATAAAAGGGGCTGCGCTGCCTCGTGTGGCGAGTTGGTGGAGGGTGGTCACTCGACTGGAGGGGCAGCAGGGTGGAGTTTGGAGGGGGTTGAACTTGTGCTTTGGTGCTCATTGTGAGAGATTTGGGAAATTGATTTGCACCCGGGACTGTCTTGGTGAGTTCGTGTGGGGCTTTTGTGCTCCCTGAGCTTTCACACCATCCAGTGGGTGATGGGCATTGAGCTTACCGGGAATTCCTCGTAAGTGGGGAACAACTGCCAGTGCCAGCCACCCTGCCAAATGGTATCCAACAGCTCTCCCACCTTGATCTGTTAGGTGCAGCGGGCGGACGTCTAAGGACCTCACAGAACTGCCACTTGTCAACCTGCGTGACACGACTCTCAGAATTCTGCATGGCTGCGGAGGGGCGCGACTTTAACTGAAGTGGATAAGCGAATCCACGGATATCGAGGGTTTACCGTACCGTCTTATCGTTTATTGTTTTTTTAACTCCCTAGTGACGTATAACACTCGCCAAGTTAAACTCTCCAAGTGTACAAACGCCCAGCTCCTTGATTTCTCCTTCAGGAAAACAAACAGAATGAACTCCTGATTCAAGGGGGTGTCCGGCGTCCCCCTTCTTACGTGGGAATAACCCGGGAAAAGCTCACGACGGAAAACGAAATTCCGTAATCCACAGGGACAAACCGCTGACACAGCCACATTCCCAACGATACGGCAGAAGGAAGACGGGCGGCATAAATACTCGGGTGTCATCACACCACCGGTGTGGCAGCGGGCCATCCGGGAAAACAGAAGGCAAATGTGTCCGATGACTAACCAGGCAGACGGGAAAGGAGGAGGCGCACCAAAAAAAAAAATGTGCCAAAGTCGAAAAACATTTTAATTAGAATTCCGAGACAAGCAGGAGTAAAGAGAATGAATGGAGCTCTCTGGGATTGTTAAGATTAACATTGGACAGACATTAGCACGTTACCCGCTGTAGCGCCGATAAGACCATCGAGAGCAGCCAGCAGCCAGCGGCCTTGGCACAGAGCACGACAAATCCAGGCTGATGGCGTTCAAATCCCGAAGGCGTCCTCCAGAGCCCCGAGTTTAAATATAGCCTGGAGGTGCAAAAAAAAAAACGAAACAGGTTAGTCTCAGTGGGAAAGCGAAAGAAAGAGACGCCACATCGCACACTGCGAGATCCAGCAGCCCCCCGAGACACGGGCTGCTGCCGTCGGAACCAATCAGCCGCAGCAGAGCACGCAGGACACACGGGACAGCTGCACACACACACACACGAGACCCCCCACTAAAATGTCAAACAGCGCCCTGCAGCGCCCACCGAGAATTCACGTGTCTGCAATTCAAAGGCAGTGACCCCCTTGCTTAGTGGTCCAAGGCATTTGGATCATTGGGAACACTGCTTAGTCACTGGGGGTCTCGGAAATGATAGAAGGTCTGCTTCCAGGGTCAAAGTCATCTCAGGACCCCTGTGGGGGTTGGAGTGTGAGCACAGTGTCAACCCCAAGTCATACCGACACACAACCCAGCAATGAAATGGAACGAGGCCCTTCAAGAGTGACAAAAGGGGTGACATCCTGCCAGGGGATTCCTGGTGGTCCCAAAAGACCAAGTCATTCACAACAACGACTGAAAGGATGCATCCCCCCCAGGCGGTCACATTTTGAGATGGAAAAATTTGTTTGGTGCCCCCTCCACAAAAAAGACCACCACTGTCTCTCAAATAACTTGTCACTGTCACCTGTCATTGTGTTTATTCCATACTTACAGTAACTCGAGACTTGGCTTCAGAATCATCAGAACATTTCAAATCCAAACACAAACGGAAATGGCACGGACAACAGTGATGGGACCCTTGACCGCGTGTCTGGTGGCACAACCTTCAGAGTCTGCACTCACTAGAAACGAGCCATTCCGCCATGAGACGTGGGCACCTCTCCACAGGTCATCCGGCCCGCTCTGCCTCAGCAAACTGCTCCAGCTTCTTCTTCATTCGTCTTCATCGGTTTCTGTGGATGGCCTGCCCTAGCAGATCTGCACAGCTCTACCCTGCTCATTCCATTCTTAATCATGATTGGTTTACCTGGAATGCAATGCATTTTATTACTGCAAATGTTTTTGTGATGCACCACCTGTTGGAATGACAAATGCAATGCTTATATCTCTGTTATATACCATTTGGTATGGAGTTCGAGCAAGCAGTATTGATGTTTGTGGCGCGCCCTCTGTTGGAATTACCGAGATGTAGGCCACTTTGCAGAGATCTGCTCTCACTTTGACATTAAAGGGTCTTCTTTTGGGGCAGATTTGCCAAATTAGACCCGCTGTGATTCAGTGCTGCATGACAAGAAGAAGGGGGTGAGGAATTTTCATGTTCACCATAAGCCCCTAAACATCTCCAAGTGTGGGGAAAGGCCATCGGCGGAGGCTTCATAACCAGAAGCTGTGCTTGAGGACGCACATTTAGCTGTCCTTGTCACGTTCACGTACCGCTTTCAGTTGCTCCTCCGTGACACAAGAGGAAAGGAGGCAGAGGCCACAGCACTTCAGTGGGGCTGCCATTTTCTTGACTGAATGCACGACACGAAACTCACAAACCCTGAAGGTGGTGGCCCAGTAAGATCATGGAGTTGCCGGGATGTCTCAACCACACCGGTCACTAACAAGTGGGTTTACCCAGGAATGGGCACCCCTCACCTATATACAGTGCCAAGCATCAGCTGCAGGATATAGGCTCTGCCTTAGCCCCTCAAACTTGAAGCTGGTGGGACAAAGCTTTGTGACTGTCTAGAAACCTGCAGGTCGGTGACGGGTGAACGGTCAACACGGGTGCCCACCGCTTTTCTGGCCGGTCATTCACCCCACATCTCACTTTGGGGCCGGCCGTCTCCTTTTGCCACGACGTGTGCCCTTTTTAACCCCGTCTGATTTTTATTTTTTGTCTTCTTCCTTCTTCTGTACAAACCGCAATAAAATTACCTCAAAGCAACTGTCAGCAAAACAGCAATAAAAGGAAAAAAACACGGAGCGGGCGCCGGCGACTTTCTTCACAGTAGAATAGATACATCTGACCTGATTGTCTGCCTAATGAGTTTTCAGTTTAGTGTTATGCTTCATGTGAATTTAGAAAATTTCAATCAATATTCTGCACAGCGCCGCTATTTGCAAGTAAACAGGATGCACCGCTCAGAAGATCACTCTGACACCGTAGGAGTCCTTCGGAAATCAACTCAAAATATTTCTACGCACGCACACCTAGGGCATTATGCTGTGCCCGTGCCCGCGCCTGTGCCCCTCCACACACCCCCTGGCTGTGTATAATTCTTCTGTCACTATCGTTAGCTTAGAAATGCACGGTGGCATTGGTACCAACTGGAAACATTTCAGAGGGTGCTGCGTGATACCAGCCCAAGCGCCTCCATGCCAACAGACAGCTCTATACTAAAGCGCGAAGGTCAGTGTGTGAGAGTGTGTGTGTGTCCTGTTCTGTGGAGCAGTCTGATTGGTCAGTTTGGCTTTGGACTGATTGGTCAGTTTAACTTGAGAGGGATTGGTCAGTTTGGCTTTGGTGACACAATCGAAAGAGGAAGTGCCAGTGCGTGACACACGAGGAGGAGTAAAGGCTTAGGAGGTACGCTGAGAGTCGGCTTAAGAGAGGGGGAAGTATAAAAGCAGAAAGGAGGCAAGCAAAGGGTCTCCAAATGACAGATGGGGACGCTGCCCAGAGATGGAGTGCCAGTCAAGAGAGGTTCAAACACACGTGGAGGTGCACATTGGGCGAGAGATGCCAAAAGTGTCAACATTTATTCCTGGTGGCTAGAACCACATATACCCTCAGTCGGCCATGTCAAGGACACTCCGGGCGCAGACCTGAGATAATAAAGGATGCTGCCTCGCCTTGTCTTGGCACTGCAGGTGTTTTATTTCTTAATAAGCCACAAGGTGGCAGCAACACAGGGCCCCTGGACAGCCCTAAAAAGAAAGAAGGAGAAGAAGGAGAAGAAGGAGAGCCCGGGCAGGGGGGGCTCGGTGCCAGCAGCAGCGGGGCTAACCTGCCACCTTGGGAGATGACAGCCACACGGCCTCGACGCTTTTTCCAGCCTTATCGTTTACAAACGGAGAGGTGTGATGGATGGCACAACAGATGGATTTCACACGGAGAAATTTCTAGAAGGTTCTTAAAGGCGGGTTTGAACGGTCCGAACAGCTCCATCCAAATGCAGGCAGTTTTTGCCCTCCAGGAGCGTGTCTCCTCTTGCCACATTTTTTGCCTCATAATTTTTCCACTTTTCATACATTCGCCAATTTACGGATATTTCACGCCATCTGATTGTCTTTGTGGTGTCACGATGAGGTAACAGATAAACGTGGCCATTTTCTATCTTCTTCGACAAGTCTTTTCTCAACCCGATCCATGTTTACTTCAGAACAGCGGAAGACGAATGGATACACTGGCCAATCGGAGTCGTAGGATTTCAGTCGATGCGACGTGTACTCACGTTTTTGAGGAGGTCAGGCTATGGAGTAGATACACCAAAGGCCATGTGAGCTACGGCATAAGCTTCACACAGACATCGTTTTATTGTTTTGTGCCTGATACCTCAATCACAACTGCATTTTGACATACAAATACCCAAACGTTTGGCTCCCCTGCTTCGTCATTCCAACAGTTGGTGCATCACAAACATGAACACTACTTTTACGAATCCCATACCAAATGGCATATAATAGAGACAACTGCATTAAAATTTTCCATTCCAACAGCTGGCACATAACAAACATTTATAGTAATAAAATGCATTGCAATTGTCACTCCAACAGATGGAGCATCACAAACTTGAGCACTGCTTTAATGAATCCCATAACAGATGGCAGATAACAGAGACATATCCATTGCATTTGTCACTCCAACAGATGGCGCATCTCAAACATGACGACTGCTTTTGCGAATCCCAAACCAAATGATATATAACAGAGACATAGGCAATCCATGGTGCTCTGCCAAAGTTAATGCCGAGGTCTACATGAGCACTTAGCTTTCAACCCGTCTCAGATGGGTGGCACAGCTAGTCAGTGACCTAAAGACATAAACCGCTTTCTTTACACAAGTCACCGTAAAGTCCCCAATGTTTTAAGAATGCCATTACCGACGACCACTTTCTGTTAAGGGCTCCCCTGGAGGATGCAATCTGTGGTCGGGTGGGTGTGTTGAAGGCACAGGTCAATCTACCGGTAGCCAGTCCATACACCGTCCCCCAGTCCGCCAGCCTGCATGGGGTGATTCTGAAATGAGAACTGAGACGCCATGTGGGGGGCGACTGATCCCAAGTCGAGGCCAAATAGGATGGGGTCGCTGAATTGGGGTCACTCTGCACCGTGACGTCCCCATTGGTGTCTGACGTGTCCCTCTCTTGCTCTCTCTGTGTCATTTCCCATCCACGGACCACAGGAGCCAAGACCAAGACCATGCCACCCAGGCAGACAGATTATTAACCAGGTTGGATTATTATTACTTTGCCCACACTCGCATTTGAATTTTGCTTATTATTTTGGGAATAAAATAATAAATAACAATAATAATAGGCACGAATAAAAGTGCCTGCGCTGGCACTCTAAGGTTGTGTGACGTATGGGGGCTACACTGGGGTTCTGGGGGACATTCTGGTCAGGTCTGCCTAATGAAGAGTATAAAGAGGAGCCCCAGCACCAGATAAACTCAAACGGGCCCACCTGATGTGCCCCTGTCTGTGACGGTGGTCTGCCGGCTTCATTTCAGGTTACCTACGGCCAACACGACAGGTGACATGATGGCCTGAACCCTTTCTAATCGCTGACAGCTCTGTCGCTGAAGCTGAGCGTCCTTCCTTTTGTTCTCTTGCACTTAACAAAGGCAGGCAGGGAACGAGGAGGGGTTTCTGTTTTATTTTTTGACTCTGAGAGTGCAGCACGATTTGTGTCACAATCATCAAACAGACGTGCCCACGGATAACCATGGAGACGTCCTGAAGGCGTTTGGACGCTGGCATCCTTATCTCACTCCGTTACCTCCAGCCTCCTCTTCTTGCACAAACCTGCTTGCCATTATATGCCAACGCGCTCCCGTTGCCTGGATATCACTCAGCGTTAATAAATACGCCATACTGGATCTCCAGCGGGTATTAATAAGCTGGGCCAGTGTGAGAGCCGATCGGGAGGAGCTGGGACAGCTTGGAAGAGGCACGCAGAATGTCGAAATTAGGAACAGAGCGGTGACGATGACAATGGCGGCGCCAACTAAACGCCAGTCCTGAACTCGCTGAAAGGAGCCTGAGAGGGCAGATAGGCAGGGCCGTCTTAACTGTATTATAGACCCCCAGGCAAAGCAGTGCACTGCGGCCCCCACCTACACAACCACTCAGCAAGTCACAACATCCGTAGATTAGCATTGGACCCCCGGGCAACTGAGTAGTGTGCCCATGCGTTAAGATGGCCCTGCAGACGGGTGACCGCTGTGTGACCCTGATGACGGCTCTGGAGGTGCCCCGGTCTTCATACTGTGCCAGTGGAGCGGGCACCTCCTCAGCTTGAAATTTGTCACTGTGGAGTGTGGCCTGTAGAGGGCACCACACATGTAAAGGAAGAATCAAGTATGAGGTGGAGGGCACGTTGGGTCGGGGTGTGTGTGTGGTGCGGGGGTCGACCCAGACAAAATCTAAATGGCTTTCTGGAGAGACGAGACGATGATCACCACAGCGCCACGCTGCTCATTCGATGCCAGCTGCCCAAGTGCAGATGCAGATAAAGTGCCAAGTCCTCTCTGCCCGCGTGCTGCCGCCACCTCTCATTTCACAAAATACACAATGGCTCAGATTATTCAGGGCTGTCAAAGCTGTCAAGTCGGAATTGAGCAAGTTGCCTCGAATAACTGAACAGGACAGCCTGGGCACAAAGGGGGGGTGTCACGGGGGCTTGTCACAAGCGATGGCAGCTTCAAATCAGAAATGTGGTTGTGTGGTGAGTCTGGTGGACATGATGGTCTCCGGGTCTGTGAAAGCTGGTGGGAGCATCGAGGTGGCCTTACCTAAAAAATAAGAGAACACCAGCGTCTCCCTGCCAACATTGTGGGCCACCCCTCACTGATTCAAAGTGTCACCAGGTCCTAGTCACTCTGCCTGTCAGCAACACCCCACCCCACCCCCGTAGAAATGGGGCATGACATGGAGAGAAGTCTGGGATCTGTAAAGAATTCTATCCACTGGTCTCTCTGGATGGGGCATCACACTCCTGCCCCCCTGAGAGCAGGTTTATTACCCTGATGCGTACAACGTGACTGATGTGCCACCGTGGTATCCAAATCAATACGAGAGCAAGAAGCGGGCACAGTCCTCTGTCAGGGCTGCCCTCGGGATTCATAATTAATGCGTTGCATTTGGCACCGGCTTTGTAGAATCCTGCCCGCCTGACTGAGCCCCCCCACCAACGACACAAGGCCAAGGACACAGGCAAAGCTGAGTGGGAGCAGCAGATGGCGCCCTTGGCTGCTTTTCCTTCCGGTTCTTTCCTGGGAATAAGTCGCCACGCTGCCCACCAAGACCGAATCAGACAATTTGACTTTCTGGCCACCAGCGGGCATGGCTGCCCTTCAGACGAGTTGGACAAACGCATTTTAAAGCTCTTCCAAAGGCGTACATACTCATAAAATACGACACGCACCCCCGGCTTGAGTGGGCTGCATTCTTAAACTTGGACTCCGAGGGGTCATTTAGCAGGCCTGGAGACGTCATTTTACCTGCTGCTACCCACCTAACTGGCACAGGATGAAAGAGACTTGGCAGTTGCCATCACACAGCTGCCATGCTCTACACTTCAATAATTCAAATAAATAAGATAGGGGGGCGCCAGTTGCGCCTCACTTGCCCGACATATCAGCAGGGCTAGATACCCCAAAAAGGTGCCACCCAGAAAGCCTTACAGCCGTACCTGGCCAGGCAAACAAGCCGCTCACTCTTACTTTATATAGAGCCTTTCATCTTCACAAGGTGCTTAGGATTATTTATTTCTTTTATTATCATTTCATACGTTTATCCAAAGCGACTTACACCTTTTCATACACAATGGCTTACATTTCCTTTGTTTCTACAACTGGAGCACAGACAGGTGACATCACTCGCTCAGGGTCACACTTGGTGTCAGCTGTGGGATTTGAACGTCACAAACTTCAGGTTCCAAAGCCTCATCACTGCCTGCCATAATAAGAAGGAAATGACAACCCAAGCCCACCCAAGGTCAAGATGATAGATTCAGATTTATTGTTCCATCTGCTGCTGACCCCCCGCCCCAATGTGTCTTGTGCCACCTTTATATAGTGCCTTTCAACGGTGAGCACCATGCACTAGGGCAGCGTTTCTCAACCACTGGGTCTCACTGGGTGGGGGATCCGTGCCCTTCAATGGACGGGGGTTGGAAGACAGTAAGAGTCCGGGGCGCGAGTTGCTCTTATTTCTAATGTAAGGGGGTCGCAGTCGATCACCACACAGACGCTCGATTCACCGATATTGGGGGAGGGTGGGACCCCCGGCACTAGGGCACCTCAAACTGGAGCACAAGCCGATCCAAACAAACCCACGACTGTCACTGTATGTAGCGCCTTTGTAATCATCCAAAGAGTGACGCTACAACACAGCGGGGTCTGAGGGTGGGCAACAGAAGATGGCCGAACCCTCATATTGGGACCCCCTACGGCCACTGAGCTTTCAAGTGACAAACTGGGGGTCTGGCACCAGCGATGAGATTCTTGTTGTTTAATGACAGAGCAAAAAAAAACGTGCAGACCGACCACCCACCCATCCAAGTTGGGGACGTCCGGCCCGGATCTGATCCCCCCAACTAAAAAAAAAAGTCACGCATGACACAGAAGAAAGACAAACGCCTTAAGCCGTGCTGTCCTAATGTGTCACTTAACACAGTGTCACCGAACGGCTGATTTATCCCGATGACAGGGAAAAGCCCCTCAGGGACAACTTCACGCACGTTCGGCTACGGCTTCGGAATGAAATACGGCAGCAAAATGTCACACCAGAGCAAAATCATCTCTAGATTATCGCTTCTGTTTGATTGGCCAGTTCGTCTTTATGACCATTTAGGATTTGACACGGACCTCATTTACGTGGAGGTGGTGCAGTGGCAACCGGGGTTCCAAATATGGATAGCTGCCCCAAACCTTTTTATGACTCGAAGGTCTACTTTGGGTGACACTGAGAAGATCCCCATTCCATTCCTCAGCAGGTACTTTGTTCTGGAGCCACTGTGTCACTTGCAAATATGTCACCAATAATCCCCTTGTATCTGGTCTCTCTGGTAAACTCAGCATTAAACAGAAGGCCACTTTGTCTGTCTATAAAATCTCGGTTACAGCATTTCTTGTAGGACTTGTCCAACCATCTACAGAGGTGGAACAGGTAGACTGTTAACAGACCATTTCAGAGAGCGTGATGGAGATAGTAAAATCAAAGACCTCACAAAGGCGCTTGGGGAACACTTCCCATTCTTTGATCACAGCCCCACTGATCTCTCCACTTGTGTCCTCTTATAGGGCTTCAAAGACACTTTTCACCAAAAAACAGAAGAAGCCAAGCTCATTCTCTGCCTGGGATCACAGACCTCACCAGGTCTTCACCTTTTCAACTCTCACTTCATCTTCTATAATGGCAGTTTTTCCTCGCCTACTGTCACCTTCCCAGTTTAGTTTCCTGCTCTTCCCTTTTCAGTTGCACACCTGATGAAGGCTACACTGTCAAAATGTTGTCACATCTGCCATCATGCCTCTCTGTGATCTGAGGACGGCAGACTACGGGGGGCCACTACTGGCCAACAGAAGCTTTTTTTATTTTTTTTTTAATCAATTTCCATTACTGATCGAATTGAAAAAACAGATCAGGGCAGCGAGACTCGGGCAGTCATTGCTCTCATCAAGTTAACGTCCGTGTGCCCCCAAAATGTCACTCAACTAAACCTGCAGATGGAGATTAAACAGCCAAGGTCAAGTTCTGATGGCCGCTGACCCGTCTGGCCCCCTGAATTGGGGGTCACTAAATTTAATGTGCAGGTCCTAAGGCCTCGACCCAAAGCAGCCATCACAGGGCACCCCAGCTGACACCCTGGCAGATCCAGACGTTCTGCCATTTCCGAAGCGGTCGACACCAACTCCATGCTGTTTACCCGCACCTCTGAGGTCAGCACTAACGTGGACCACAAACACTTGATGAGTGGTCCGCTCCTGGGCTCTTCATCACTGGTGACATCTGCCATCCCCAGTATGTACGTCCAGGTGTGCATATCAAGTCATTTGGAAGTCTCGAGGTCTGCTCGAGGCTATGAGGGGTAAACATGAGCTGCCCAAGTGGTCTGTCTTCCTGCTCTACTTTGGACAGTGCAGCATTCACTTACTGAGAACTGGACTGGCTTTTCACTCTTCCTTAAACTCTTTATTATAAAACTAGCTGTGGTACCCACCTAAGATGGGCTGAAATCTAAGTAATCAATGCAGACGTTAACATTTGCTGTGCACCATCTATCGGGATGTGTTTTATAAAAAGTACGTCGTAAGAAAGTGCATTGCATGTGCCATTCCAAATGATGGTGCACCCCAAACGTTTTCAGTTCTAAGATGCATTTCATTTGTCAATCCAACAGATGGCGCATCAGAAGCATTAACACTGCTTAGAAGAATCCCATACCCAATGACATATAACAAGAGATATATGCACTGTATTTTATCATTCCAACTGATGGCACATCAAAGGCTTGTGTAATAATAAACTGTATTGCATTTGTCATTCCAACAGCTGGTGCATCACAAATATTAACACTACTTGTACAAATCCCTTTTCAAAGAGCATATAACAGAGATGTATGCATGGCGTTTTTCATTCTAATAGATGGCACATCGTAAGCATTTTAAGTAATAAAATAAACTGCACTTGTCATTCCAACAAAATGGTGCATCACAAACATTAATACTGCTTTTATGAATCCTATGACAGATACATCTGCATTGCCTTTGTCACTCTAACAGATGGTGCAACACAAACATTAACACTACTTTTACAAATCCCTTTTCAAAGAGCATATAAGAGAGACATATGCAGTATGTATTGCATTTTTCATCCCAGTAGATGGCACAGCACAAGCATTTGTAGCAATAAATGCACTACATTTGGCATTCCAACAGATGGTGCGCCACAAACATTAACACAAACCAAAAGGCATATAACAGAGATGCATGCACTGCATTGGTCATCCAAACAGATGTAGTACTGCATTTTATTACTGCAAATTATGGTGATGCACCGTCTGTTGGAATGACCGAGACATAGCAACTGGACGAGCACACACACACAGACGCTAATCCTTTTATTAAAGTGGATTTCATTCTGAGCTCATTGCTCTACAGTGCCATGCTAAACTATACACGTGGGGGTGTGTTACTTTATATATATATATATATAATCCTTAACAGGACGACAATCGTGCCAAGGGGGCCATGTGCCAAATTCAGCTAAACAGACTTCACAATGACTGCTCTGAGATGTTCTGCCAATAGAAATTTTTGCCAAGCAACAGCAGATGTGATTCTTCTTCTTCTTCAGGACAGCACTTTATTCTGCTCGTTTCCAAACAGACCGGGGGGATTACAGAAACCGTGTCGCCTCGTTTGAATGAGCGTGTAATTGCTACGGAAGAACGTAAGAGACATGACAATCAAGAGGAGACCACCCAGCCCATGAAGCTCGTTTGTTTCTCCACCCCAAGTCCACAGCTGCCCTGCGTTTTTCTCCTCAACGCTTACAGAGACGGACTTCGGACCAGGCAAGTGATTTGTTCCTGATGGTGGTCCTTCACCTCAAAAGCCGATCATGAGCACTAAAGTAGTGGCGGCCGGTCCTCATTCTCGGTCAGGGTCTCTGTTCACTGGCATATCAGTGGCTGACCACTTTAGCCAAAGACCCTCAAGTCTCAAGGGGTCAGCGGGGGAAAAAAAATTTGAAGATAGAAACCTTCATTGCTATTGGGGGCCACGTAGTTATGAAAACAGACAGGATGGCACAGAAGTCACTTGGGAGAAGACCACTCTGAGACTGAATGCCCTCGGGAGCTGCAGCGGCGGTGTCTCTCTGTGGGGGGCAGCACTACAAACCAATCAAACCGGCCCAAAGACTGCCCTAATAAATGGGGTCTTCCACCAGCGTCAGATTACCTGTCCATCTCTGGACGGTGAGATGTCACGGAATGCTTGGGTGGTAAAGCCTGGGCAGAAGCAAGAGCATCAAGAGACAGAACTCGTGCAGCCCCCCCAGAAGAAGCTAGCACTCCATAGGATGTCACTGTTCCAGCTTCTCGGTGGCGACGCCTGCTGGCCAGGAGGTGGTCTGTCCTTTATCCGGCCGTGTCTTAGGGCTCCTGTCCTCCAGTGTCTGAAGAGAGTTGACTTTTCTCCCAGAATGCCGCTGGTGCCAGTGGGTGTCAAGCTCCGATCCTGGAGGACCACAGTGGTGGGCTGCAGGTTTGAACTGGTGCGGAGCATCAGACAGACCTTCATTTTCATTAACTCAGAACTGTCCTGTGCTTCATTACTCCCTTACAGCCAAAAAAAAAGAAATGACCTGCTAACTCAGGGGGGTCCAAAAGGGCCACCATTTTCACTCCATCCAGTCTCCTAATTACACCCCATGCATTTGGAGGCTCATTCTGGTTTCCCGTCACCCCGGGCAGATCAGCACATCTCGGAAATTCACTGAAGCAGATACTGAGGATACTCCCGAGGTGACACAGCAGCTGGACGGACCCTCAGACAGACCCGCTGACGCTTATCCTCCTATTAAGGCGGATCAAGAAGAACAATTTAAGGCTGATGTTAACGTGAGGTGGGCACACTGCTAAATGAAGATGGCATAACAAAGCGGGGATGTTTTCTGGCCCTCTTATTGGTACAACGGATGAGCTCGGCGAGAGCCCCTCGAGTGTTTCGTTGAGCAAATCGTACAGAAATCCGGAAACAGCAGGAAACAAAATGAGGAAGACTCCAGTGAGCTGGGAGTAAAGGCAGGACTGGTAAAGGACGGCGTCCATGATACGAGTGGAACAACGGGACAACCCCAAATCGGGGGTACGATTGTAGCTTATTCTGACAGCACCGTCAGAGGGAGGGCACTCACATCCAAATTCACTTTCACCAGCTCAACTAAACTACAATTCTTTGGCAACAAAACAGGCATTACCAGGGAGGCGACATGGGCAAAGTGTGCCAACTCCTTGGTGCGGAAATACAGGCAGATCGTGCCATCTCCTCGGGGTGGAGACGTGGGCAGAGCGTGCCAACTCCTCAGGGTGGTGTCACTGCATACCAGTCCAGGCAGCAGCCAACTGACAGCATCTCTGACAAGTGAAGCGTCCATATTTCACGTTGCTGGATTTACTGCGTAACAGGATTTTATTTTCCTTGACAGGAAATCTTTCTCCAAAGCTGTCTCTGCATTAACGATTTAATAAATAAGGTTTTTTTTTTTGGTTTTGTTTGGTGGCTAGAAAATAAATTGTGGCTCCCATCGGGATTCCAGAGAAACTCGGCAAAGCGGGGGTCTTAATCATCCGGGCAGTAAACAACTGGCCATTACGGCGCCAGAAACGGAGATGATGTGGAGATATCAGGTGAGAATGGCAGCTTCTTCATTTAGTCCACAGTGACCGGTGGAGCATCACACAGGCTCTGAATTTGGACTGCTGCCCCCTCGCCACCCCAAAAAAAAAAAACACTTTGGCTTTGGGCGGCAGTTGGCGCACCTGAATGACCAGACGCCCCCAATGGGACAATGTCAGACTGGTAGACATCCACAGGGCAGAGAGTACTGAACACAATTGGGGGGGGCCAGGGTGACCACCATCACTGCCACATATTCAGTGATTCAAAGAGTTCGCTCACTAGGGGCCCACCCGGTCAGCACGTCATTCACAGCACACTCAGGCTTTTGATGGTGCCCACGTGAGACATGGCAATAGTTGGTCCGCAGGGTGGGCTTCTTCACAAGTGATAAAGATGGACAGGCAGACAGGACCACCCTGACATCACTGCTGCTGGCTCCTCTCACCACAGATTCATGAATGGACTACGGAGTTGCATTTGGATTTTTTTTTTTTTTTTAACAGACTTACCGTCTTTCTGCTCTCGTTTTTGTATTTTCCTTTCGGTTTTATTTTTTTTAGGAAGTGCTCACGATCTTTAGGGCATGTCCATTTTTTTGTTGTTTTTTTTTTTGGTTGCCATTTTGCTGTTTGTTTTTTTCTATTATGTTAAATAAAGCCTAATTTATGATTTATTTTGTGCACAAGCCAGGGGTTTACGGTCACCCTCCTCCTCCTGGGCCTTTGTTGCTCTATTTTGCGACATTTCTATTTATTTTTTCAGCTCTCCTTGTTTGGGGTCTACTAGGCCATCAGCCAGCAGTTAGCTGGATTGGTGTTGAGGGTCTTCTGGGGTGTCCAAAGAAGGTGCTGGCCTGCCACATGGCTCTACTTTGGAGGTCTCCCACCCGTCTTGTGACGTTTGACTTGCTGCTGTTATATTTATCGTGCTGTCTATTTTACGGCACCAAAGAAATATTTATAGCTGTAAAACAATCCAAAGTCTGATATCAATACATTTTCATCAATTGGATCGTTTCTTTTCTAAACCAGCAGGGTCTCACGTCAAGCCCATCTTGAGCACAAGCTCTAAAGCGGGAGCAGAAGGGACAAGCGGACCTCCCAAAGAGCCGAGCGCCCATCTCCTCGACCTCCCATCTCATCCGGCTGGCATACTGGTTTACGGGACTCCCCTAAAGGGCTGTCACCATGGTAACAGGAATCCACCCCAGAAACAAGGCAGGGGTGTGAGGAGTTCTTTAACAGAAGGTGTTGGGCACGTTGACAATAAACTTTAGTTTGCCATGGGTATTTAAATCCTGAAAGCTCCTGAGCTGACACACGGAGGTCCTCCTTCGACCCAGCCGCATAATAAAATAATAATTCAGGACATTTATATCATTGAAAACATCACGGTAACTCGATTTCCAGCAGCTAGACACACCGATTGCCAGCTTATCACCATTTCGTTAGCCTGCCTGTAATAGCATCAAGTGGTCTTGCATGATGCAAATTGGTCTAATTGGCCACAGACAAAGTCTGGTTGGCCAGCGCACTTTTTCAGGGACCAGTTAATGCGATGCCAAGCTCGTTTTTCATCGAGGATGCCCGACTCATCCCCGCTAGCCTTGAAGGGGGCCAGGCTACGAGACTCCATGTAGTGGCCCGTGTGTTGCTTGTCACACGTTCAGGTGGCGCAGGCCCAGCAAGGGAATGCCAATCTGTGGTTAAATATTTAAAAAAAATTAAATAAAACTAGACGTGACCCGCTCACGGCAACACGAGCACAGCAGGCGGTGCCCGCCAGACACGAAACAGATGAAATGCTCAGACATGGAGCCGGTGGGCTCAACTCAAAATCCACAAGCAACTTTCTTCCGAGGCTTTAAATTTTGGGGTTCGGCCATTGTGGGCATCGACGTTAAAAACTCTGCATGTGAAAAGCTTGTCGGAGTCCACCCACAGTCAATCAGCCCACCGATTTCCGAAGAACGACAAACAGGGAGCACACCTTACCAAAGGGAGGCCTGTTACTGAAGCAATATTTTCGGCAGATGTGAAGCACACAGAAAGTCAGAACGGGCCAACACTTCCTGGGCACTGCAGTGCAGCAGCGTCACCCACCTGTCTACAAGTGCTGGTCTTCTGCGGTTCATGACCTCTCTAATTGCCACACAGGATGGATGGGCACCACTGCCAGGAGAGGGGACGGGCAGGGAGACATCACGGCCAAAGGAGAGAAAGATACCAGACCAGAAAAGGACCTCTGAGGAGGATGGACGGACATCCTGACCAGGACAAAAAGAATCCTTACCCGGGCAGGAGGCCCCAGGCAGACGCACAGGCTTCCCCACCGGACATCATTCTAGAACCTTCTCTGGCCAGAAAGAAAGGGAAGGACAGGAAAGAACTGTCACTTATAGTCACTAGATAGCAACAGCCCTTGATACGGGTTTCCATTTTGGGAAACCAGCAGGGAATGCTGGGAATTGTATTCTGATAGCACAGCCCTCAACAAGGGTGCCCATTTAGGAGCCAGTAGGGGATGCTGGGAATTGTAGTCCGATAGTGCTGCTGGGATCTGTAGGTGCTACCAACGGCACTAGAAGTGCTCCCAGGTTCTCAATAAAAGGGGCTGCACAACCTTGTCCAAGGCGAGTCGGACGAGAAACACTCGACTGGAGGAGGGCAGGGTGGTGGAAAGAGGAGAGGTGAGGTTTTGTATTTTATTTGTGACGTATAATAAAACACCCTTTACCTGAACCCGGGACTGGCTGGTATGATTTTGTGTTCGAAGCTCTCTGGTGCCCCCCTAGCCTTCACACCTCACATGGAGGGGCCGTGACAGGCCGCAGGACTTGGTTAAAGCCAAGAAGAGAAACAATTTACAGCAGTGCCCCCAGCTGGGCAGGGGGGCATCACAGCAGCTGGCCGTGAACCCGGGAGAGCAGTAGCTCTTCCAGGTGAGCTACGGGGAATACACAACATCTTCTGTGACAGGAGGGGCAGGAATGGCGTACACAATGGGCAGGGTGGGCTCCGCCAGTTAGCCTCGGTGACGCAGAACTCCATCTCGCTTCATTTTAAAACTTAACCGGTAGGCTCAGACACCCCCAACTGATCAGATTTGCCTTTATGGGTCTTCAGCTGTTGATTACTTCTTACCTGTGCTAGTTCATTATGCGCCATTCTGACGATATTCCTCATAGTAGCAGCCACTGTGAAAGGCGCAATATAGTAAAACAAAATAAAAAAACAAGGCCTGTATTCTCTGAGTAGACACAGGGGTCTTTACTTACCAGATCAAAACGAGAATTGGTTCATTCATGTTGCTTATCAGTAGCAGCGTGGTGGAGATGGGGGGTATGGGTTAACCCCCAAAAATAAACCCAATGTTAAACTCATAGCACGGGTCTGTTGCCCTGACAAGTCTTCTGGGTGGTCCGGCCGCCGCTGCCCACCCAGAAGACGATTCTGAAGAAGCAGCCATTACCTTCAGCTGACTGTCCTTCAAGCAGCCCACTCACTCCGCTGGCGATAAAACAAAGCTGACAAGCGCGTCTGCAGACCATCTCACCGATGCTGAAGTTGCCCAATCAATAGCACTAATTACGCTAATTATCGAGACCTTGAATTATTCTCATCGCACTCACCTTGGAAAACGGCCCACTGGCGGCCCCCCGCTTCACTGACCCGGTGATGCTGTGGAGGTAAAGCACTTTAGGAAAATTCAGGCTTTTAGGGTTTGGGTGAAGTCAGGTGTCTGAGTGGTTCAAATGTTACGCATTTCCAAAGTCACTCCCGCCTTTAAAGTGACGTCACCTGCGAGGCATGGAAATGGCCGTGGTACGTGTGCAAAGCAGCCGGGGATGGGGTGAAATCAGACGTAGAGGAGAGACAGTGCTGACCACGAGGCCTTGGGCGAGGCCGCGGAAATTAAGGCCAAATACTGAATTACGTCACGGATGCGGCCTTCTGCTGCAAGGAGCCACTGTGACGTTACAGACAGCGTGACAGATGGCGGCCCCTAATGTGACCCTATAGTCTTAATTACGTGGACCCCAAACCCCGTATTCTTACCACACGGTCAGCAAGCTCCTCTTTCTGTTCCTTTTTTAACCCCAAACAATTAGATAAGAGGACCAAAACAGGCAGAAGGGAACGTTACCTAGTTATTTGTGCATTATGGGTAATATTCCCATAATATGAGCAGAGGAATACAACCCGGATCACAGGCCAGCAGGTGGTTCTCTGTCTCAGTGTGCTGAGTGGTCTCTGGGGTCCCGAGCAGGCAGAGTAACACGTTATTGATAAGAAGCCCTAACTATAGGCAAGCAGAGCTCAGATATCGGCAAAATCATCATCATCATCATCATCACGTTAAGAATCCAATATGCTTAGCTGACCGGGTGGGCTGTCTGTCTTAGTGTCTGGTCATGTCCTTGGATGGAGTGGCATGGGCAGCGCACAGGGTGGTGTCAGGGACCCCTGTTTTGAACGTCTTTTGCTTATGTTGGGGGATTTTATACCCCTAGGGTACCCATCGAAGTCATCCGTTTTCGAAATACGGTTATAGTTTTAATTCAGATTTGCGATTTGTCGCCATTCAGACGGCGCGACTGTTTATTCCCGTTGCTGGAGGGAGTGTCCTTAGAGGTCAAGGCCTGTCAGTCACGACGTGAGGGGATAAAAGGTCATCCGGGGGCATGCATCCCAGAATTCCCAAACTCTTCACATCTTTTTGAACTCTCCTCAGACTCGCGACTCTTGGCTTAGGTTACTGAGAGCTGCTCTCCTGGTTCGGACCCTCACTATGTTTTTTTTTTTTTTGACCACATCCTTGTCTCACAGTCACCCTGCCGGGCATAATGGAGGGGAAAGTGGATGAAACGGAGACATTGTTGACGTCCCCCAGCCCAGCCCGTAACTTAGGCCCACCCCAGTGGTCCCTTGATGCACCTCTTGGTCAGGTAGACTCCATTTGTGGCCTGTTCATGTGACCCCCCCCCCATGCTCCAGGTTCACAAATGTGGTGTTCAGAGAAACGAGAAAGAAAGGCTGTGCAGGTAATCAAGTCGTGACCTGCCTTGTCAAACCCGCTTCTCTCTCAAGGTTCCCTTCCAGGGGGGCTCATAGAATCTCTGATCTGGTGAGTTGTCACTGTGTCTCCCACACCTTCCATGAATCTCAAAATGAGATATTAATAAAAAAAATCAAAGAAAACTACAGCATCATTATCATCTGACATGCAGAGATCAGAAATGGCAGAGCGGTCTCATCTCGCCTGTCACGATCGGGCTCGAGTTTGGGGTCTTCTCGCCTCTCCCTATTTTGGAAGCCATTTTGCATACCGTTGTTAGGGTCTCGCCCTGAGTTTCTAGGGGTGTGGTCTCCAGGGTCGTGACCTCGGGTTCATCAGCAGACAGGATTACAGCTCAGCGGCCGCACCGAGTCACGTATCTCGACTCCTTTTGTCATTTCCTTTCCACTCCTTCACTGCGACTTTTGACGGGTTTCGGTCACTTCGTGTTACTTTTAATTTGTTTGGCCTCGTGTCACACACGCCTCTCCCGGTTTAGTCTGTCCAATTACCAGCGTCCCAGAATGTGGGTCTGTGAGAAAGGAGCCGCTTCGTGAATCTATTTCATTAAAAACCCACCATGGTTAACATTTCTGTGGATTACGGAGTCAGGCGGCCATTTGCAACCTGCCTGTGCCGTGAAGCTGGTCTACGGTTATCGAGTTGCGCAGCCTGTTATCCCTCAAGGCCCACTGAAATGTTACACTAAGAGAGATTTAAATGTCAAAGAGAACAAACCGACCCCCAACAATAAAAAAAAAATTCACGACAGAGATAATTTATTTTTTTTGCCGACAGCTCCTGGGATATCCATAATTGAAGCGAGCTGTATTGTTCTGTTATCAGCCTCCATGTTTCACTGCGACACTTTCATTCAGGCGCACAATGAGATCGGATCAGCCTTCTGCTTTCCATGCAGCGCCATGGGGTCCGCACCACGGGGGCAGTTTGTACTGAGCTCTGTACTGTAGACACGATGCCAGGGCGTAGCGGGACCACGCCAGTACGTCTAGGGTGACGAGAGCGGACTTTAAATTGGGTTCAAGCACGTCTTCTTTGAGGAGACCCCCGAGCACTACAAACCACTCCTCAGTCCACGTGACGCCATAGCGAATGAGGAGGGTGCGTCTCATTTGTCTCGCCATTTTATTAAATTACGTCTAGGACTTCCGAGTGTCGTCTTCATAGCTGTTTTTGGGCCGAGGGTCTGTGCTTATACAAGAACACACTGTCCTGAATTTACAGAATCTCCATTTTAAGCTCACCGACTGACAGTGCCAATGGCATCAATAACAGATGTACAGCAGAAGCCAGGCCTGGATGGTATGCCAGGCCACAGAAGTGTTGGATTGGTTCTAAAATTGAGTCATTTGACATTCCAACAGATGGTGCATCAGAAACATTTGTAGTAATAAAATTCATTCATCCATCCATTATCCAACCCACTATAGCCTAACTACAGGGTCACAGGGGTCTGCTGGAGCCAATCCCAGCCAACACAGGGCGCAAGGCAGGAAACAAACACCGGGCAGGGCACCAGCCCACCACAGGTAGTAATAAAATGACTGGCATTTGTCATTCCAACAGATGGTGCATCACAAACATAAACACTGTTTTTACAAATTCCATACCAAATGACATATAACAGAGACACATAAATTGCATTTGTCATTCTAACAGATGGCGCATCACAAACATTTGTAGTAATAAAATGCATTGGAGTTGTCATTGGAAAAGAAGGCACCTCACAACCATTTGTAGTTTTAAAATACATTGCATTTGTCATTCCAACAGATGGTGCATCGCATGCAAGAACACTGCTTTTATGAATCCCTTACCAAACAGCACATAACAGAGAGGCATGAATGGCATTTGTCATGCCAATAAAAGGCACCTCGCAAACACTTAAAATAAGTAAATAAATTCTTTGCATTTATGTAGCACTTTTCTTACTAATCACTAGTCAAAGCACTTAGCAATTGCAGGTTAAGGGCGTTGCTCAAGGGCCCAACAGAGCAGAGTCCCTTTTTGGCATTTACGTCATTCGAACCAGCAACCTTCCAATTGCCAGTGCAGCTCCTTAGCCTCAGAGCCAATACATTGCATTTATCATTCCAACAGATGGTGCATCACAAATATGATCTTGTCTTTTATAAAGCCCATACCAAAGGGCATGTCACAGAGACACATGCACTACGAGGTGAATTGCAAACGTTACCCATGACTACTTAGATTTGGACCTGTCTTACTGGGTAGCACAGCTGGTAAAAACCTTCATAGAGCCAGTCAAGAACTGACTGGTGAAAACATCACTGAACTGTCAATATAAATAATATGAGCAAAAAGCGCACTGAAATAAACCTGTTCTCCGTGCTATCATTGTGGGATGCCTTGCAGCAGAGCCTCCTTGTCTACAGACTGGGGTCAGACAGTCAAGGTGGGACTCCAGGTGAGGCCCAGGAGATGCCTGAAGTGCTGCAGACGTCCTCCGAGGTCACGGAAGTTTGGAATGCCCTGCTTTGCCTGGTGCCATGTTGGGTGCCACAGCTTCCAGGTGACCGTTACAAATTCCTGCATTTCAGGCCAGTTTTACTTTCCCTTTTATTTAGAGTTATAGGACTAATAAGTGTACTTCTGTTCTACAGGCTGCCATCTTGCTTCTCAGTGGGCTGTCATTGGGTGGGCCGGTGTGACATCATTAGCACGACATCACTGAACCAAGCGAGAAGCTGCCAGTCCGTGTTTAAACTGGCCGATATGTCACTTTTTGCCAGGCTCATTTCATGGCTTGGTTTTTTTTCTTTCATGACTGGCAGAATGGTGACGTGCCAAATGGAGGGCTGCATGTGGGGCTGCTGGGGGGCTATTAGCAGGACAGTGTGAATCCGCCACTGAATCAGCAAGTCTAATGAAGACATGTGGCGGGGTAATTAGTTTCCGTCCCTCGAGCTGTGCCAACATCTGTGTGGCTCTATTGCTGCCAAACACTTTTTCTTTGGTGGTCTCCTTTAATTGGTTAAACACAGTAACACCCTCAGTAATGCGGGTATCTGGAATCACACAGGACTCCTTATTTTTTGTTTTTCTCAACAGTAGCGATTTGTGACCTTTTATTTTACTTCAGCGCCAAAGTAATGAACTCCGCATCTCCTCTTTAGACCTAACATTACATTCTCAAGTCTGCTTGGTCCAAGTCGGAGACCCACCTGGGCAGCACTGGGCGGAAAGTGGGATACAACACCCGAAGGACGGGTCCCCGCATTCTCAACATGAGCCACACAGGTTTATTAATATGGAATAAGTGGTGGGGGGGGGCATTCTCAGATCTCGTGCACCAAATGGACTTCCACTCCGAGACATGAGAGGGCGCCATCATTCACATCTTCTCCTCTCACATCTGCCGACCAGCACAGCCAAGTGTCGATGACACCCTGAAGACACGCCCACTCTGGTGACAAGATGTTAATATTGTTGTTGCCCTGAACTTTTCATTTTGTATTTAGTTTTGTGACATACGCAGACCACCAGCAGGTGCTCCAAATCTTCATCTGTGCCAAGCAGGCATGCGCCAATTTATGGCTGACTGCGTTGAGGGGATTCGTACACAGGGTACTAATGGGCTAGAAATGAGCAAAAGCAGATGCAGTAATAAACTCTTTCATTATTAGTATAATTATCACAGGGTCTGACATGTTTTATGACCTCTTGGTGGGCCCTCCATGGGCGCTGCTCCATGTGGCTAATTTTTATGCAGTGCCTGGCCCATGCCACCTTTTCAAATTTATTAATGGCACACTAACGCGAGTGCAATCAGGGGTCCGCCATGGTGAAATAAGCCCACTTGGAAACGGGGGAACGTAGGGTGACCCACACAGGAGCCAACGACGGCAACCCATCATCGTCCAGTGGTAACTGAATGGTTGAGAAGCACTGGCCAAGGCAACTCACTCGCGAGCGAATGACAGCAGGTCACAAACCTCTGGCAGCAACCCAGCTGAGAAACCGTGGCTCAGACGGCCCACCGCAAACCACTCGCGAACCAGCGATGGTAATCTGCGGCCCACCAGCGTGCGGAAAGAGCACAGCCAGTGGGCAGGTGCCGAAACTCGAAGACCACTTTGTGTGACCGCCTCAGCTGCGATGACGTGTACACTTTGTGACCGACATACGGCCAAGTGGCCCTATAAGCTGGTGCCCAACTTATTTATTTGTTAATAATTTTACATATTGCCAACATTTGTATCTTTGCTGGCACATCTTTTAATGCTGTTGGTCTCTTAAGACACGAGCGCCATATTAACGGAAATCACAGGTTGGTGGGTCACTGGTCACTAAGGCAGCACCAGACGTTCCCATTTAATGTTAATTTATGTGCAGACGGGTCCTTACACGGGTGACAGGGAGACCGGGCAGGCAGCTGTCCTAGGCCACCAGAATGGTGTCTTTCTTCACAGATGTTATGCTACTGACTCGAGTTTTTGTGTTCTTCACATCCAAAAATAATAATAATATAATATAATAACCCAGATTCGTGCCTTATGCTGTGCCACCGACAGGTTTTTTATATGAGTGCTGTAAATGACTGTACAGGGTGGTCTTATATGACAACTCATTTGAATTTACAGAATCTCTATTTTAAGTTCACCAACTGACAGTACCAATGGCATCAATAACAGACGCCAGCCCTGGACAAGATGCCAGTCCACAGTAGTGAGGGATCAGCACTAAATATCGGGACTTTGGTATCGATGCCAGCTTTCAGACTCCAGTAGCCGCACATAGTAGATAACTCCAACAATCCCCTGTGCCGCCTTCAAACGCCACTTCCCTCTTGACCCTGAGTGCCTTGAAGCAATGGGGGGGGGGGGGGGGGTGTGTGAGGTCCCCCCTGAAGTCCCAATCATGTCAAAGTAATAAGGGGGAGGTGGAATGAGACCCCCAGTGAAGTTCCAATTAGGTGGATGTAATAAGGGATGGTGGGGTGGGGGTCCTCGTGAAGTCTGAGCATGTTGAATCAATAATGGGGTTTGGGGTCCCAAGTGAAGTTCAAGTTGTGTCAAAACAATAAGGGGGGGAATGGAGTGAAAATACCCATCAAATCCCGATTGTGTCAAAGTAATAAGGGGGGGGCTAAGGTGAGGCCCCCCCCCATTAAGCTCCAATTGAGGTGGCTGGAGCGGGGTCCCTGTAAAGTGCAGATCACATCAAACCAATAAGGGGGTCTTCTGTAGAGTCCCAATTGTGTCAAAGCAAAAAGGGGTTGAGCGGAGTTTCCCCTTTGAAGTTTCGATTGTGTTGAAGCAATAAGGGGGACTGGGGTGTGCCCCCCTGTGAAGTCCCAATTACATCAAAGGAATAAGAGGGGGGTTGGGGTGAGGTCCCCCACGAAGTTCAATCACTTTATAGCAATAAGTTAATGATTGGATTGGGATCCCCTGTGATGTTCCGATTACATGAAAACAATAAGGGGGGATTGGGGTGAAGTCCCCAGTGTTGATCACGTCAAAGCAATAAGGGGGTTGCTCTGGTGCCAACCGTGACGTCCTGATTACGTCAAAGCCTCTAGTCTTGTCTCGCGAAGTCGATGAATGGGATGTTTTTCCTCGACTGCACCAGATTGTTACCAAAAATCCCAAAATGCTGGCACCATACCACTTTAAAATGGGAGGGGGAGGGGGGGTTTGAGTACTTTTCCACTGCTTACTCATGCCAGCGTTCCCAGTGGAGCCAGTTTAGATTTGCTCTTCACTGGTCTGAGGGAGGTCAACATGAAGAGAACAAGAGAACATGAAGAGTCATGCCAACTCCCCACCGACCAGGCCATGAAGCTGAGGGGTAGCGGGACCCCGATTCTTAATTAAAAAGGAAAAAAAGCTGCGGAAAGGACTGAAATGGCGACTTTCCATCAGAAGAATGGAAGTACACCGGAATTTTGGGAACGTGGGTGCGGCACGCGGCCCACTGAGGCACAGAGAGACACAAAGCGGCGGGTGACAAGCGGACCTTTCTGTTGCACGTGGGCCCACAGTGCAGGGGGGTCACTGAATAGACGGCGGGGGGGATCCTCCACATCTCCATCTCTTTATTCAGACCGGATTTGCGACGAGGCGGCGGGCTCTCCCTATAAATCGGTGACGGCGGCCCATCCATACACAAGATTGCTCTTGTCTGAGGCTCTGATAACGGCGCGCTGAAGAAGTGGAACGGGGGTCCGCGACATCCTTCTTCCCAGCTATCATTTCCTCCGAGATGCTAAACTAATACGCGTGATGGATGGCTTGTCGGCACCATTCATTTGGCCCACTTTTACACCCGTACAATGGGGAAAATATTGAATTGGAGCTCCAAAGGAGGCCGTGATGCAATAACAGCTGCCGAGGTAAAACAAATGACAAGATGCCGTCTACAGATAAAAATAACTTTTGTCGGAGCAGCGAGTTTAATGTGGGCATCAGGCGGGCAAAAGCCGGATAAAGGAATAGGAAAAGGCAGCAGCGGCTTCCCAACACTGAGGCACGGGCTTCGGCTGACACTGGGGCCTGAATGTTTGTTTCTGTACCGCGTGGCACGACAGAAGAGCCAACTTGCTGTGTACCCCTCATGCAGAAAAGGGTACAACGGGGGGGCTACATCCGCATCAGTGAGGGAGGAGTACAGGGAGGCCCACCAAGAACAACTCACACGCATTCAAGGAGGAGGAATGAAACCCCCAAAACTCCCACTCTTCCTCCGTTTTTTTTTTTGTGGTTCCCTGACGTCCCATACTTTCTGGGGGCAAGCGTGCATTTCGTGCTCAAGTTTTGGATTAAAAAAAACACAGAATTAATGCAAACCGCCCCTAATCCCGGCTTTTGAATTCACACCTTCACGTCTCTCTCGTGATTATGTGCGCCGTTCTTGGTTTGTGGGCTTGTCAACCTATTGAAGTGGCCTGCGTGCGTTATGGGTGGGGCGGGGCCAGCTATCAATCACCGCCAGGAACATGGATGGACGGGCATCCCGACCGGGGTCTTTAGAGGTACCTTTCCCAGTCGGGAGGTCATCATAAGGGTGACGGCCTTCTGAGTGACACCAGGTGACAGTGAGAGGTGGTTTTGCTAGACAGCCCTGTCGGGTTCTCGGGTGCCACTAGGGGGAGTGGCTATTCTGTATTATGGCGAGGTGGGGGTCCTGAAAGGCAGCTGCTCAGAGTTGTGGGAGTGGACAGGGTCTGCTCGGAGGAGAGTGCAGATGGAAAACGAAACTGTGACCGAGGTGGCCGGTGTTTTGTTTCAAACCCGTGACTGGGTGGCTTGGTTGTGTCGGGGCCTTTAAGGTGGAGGGGTGCCCCCTAGTGGTCACAAAGAAAGACAGATTTTTGAATGCAGTTAGCGTAAATTAGCGAAATCTCAAAGTGCTGAAGATGGAAGGGTGATTACTGGCCAAAATGGCGTTCTTTAAAAGTAGACAACGGTGTGCCATGCATTATGGGAGAGTGGAGACGTCGAAGAAGTGTGGAATGAAAAAAAAAATGGAAAAAATGGAAAGTAAGAGGCGCACTAAAGGGGGGCAATTTAGTTGACAAGGAATCAATGCGTCTGTCATGCAAAAACAAACTCAGAGAAAGAGAAGAAGTCGAAGACTGCAATGAACAGAGGGACGGAGATGTGACTGGCAGGAGATAAGCAATGCTGAAAGAACAAAAAATGATAGATGAACGGATCAAGGTGACGCAAGTAAAGCAACAAATGGAAAAAAAAAACGAGAAAAGAGGACAACTGTGACAACTGGCTGGCAAGGATGGGAAACAGAGGGCAGGCACGACAAAAAAAATCTTTTTTTTATTTATAATAAATGGCACTCGTCCCGTGTCTATGTCTTGTCACACACTTGTACCTTGGGGACAGCTTAAAGGCCCAGGTGGTGCTAATTGAAAGCCAATCCACCAGGTGGCAGTGCGTACAAGCGCCACTTCTCTTCCTCCCTCTACAGACCGGATGACTAACAGCCCGACTGACCAATGATGACATCACTTCCAGCGTCCGCCGCTCCCTGGACCCGCCTCTTCCTGCCCAGCCAGCATTTAGCCAGAAGTGCCGCCATCTTGTACGGTCTCGTCTTTAGACTCATGCACCGAGGGGATGAAAGGCCTAATAATTTTGCACTTGGGTCGCCTCAAACCTTTTCTGATTTTTTTTCACCTCTTGTATGCTGCAATACGGGGTATGGGCGCTACGACAATGGTCTTGTAATTAAGATATAATCACGTAGTTCTTTCCGTGTCTGGCACTTGTCCCGTGTTTCTGTATGTGTTACACTGCGGTTCTTTCAATGCCACTGGACGCTGCAATGCGGTGTATGACAATCGAGCCATGTGACAGTGATATCCTATAATTAAACAATACATAATAATAAGCACAATGCATCATCAAACCATTGTCTGATTTATTGAGGGTCTCTCCTTAAAGGCACAGAGATACCCCAAAGCTCAGATGTGTGGCTCCGCTTCCTAAAACCGCGTCGGTTGATTTCCTGAGACATAAGCACCAGGATTGTGTCTTTCTTTCAAACGTGTGGGGGGTGTTAATGGGAAACTGTGAGGGGTCCGTGGACTTTACTTACTTGTCATTTTTAATTGAAGCAATTCAACTTAAAAAAAAAAATAATAATAATAAAATGAATCACACATCCCCATTTATCTTATTCTCTTGTTCACCATTAAATAGATCCAGCAATTAGATTTCAAATAAGTTACTTTAGTTGAATTAAAGAATGGCATTAATATTCATTAACTTATATTAAATGAGGGATTTCTTTGTTTTTTTTTTCATCCCTCTTATAATTTTCTCTGGCAAGAATGGCCTGAGAGGTATTAATTATACTTGTATAATGAAGTCGGGTGAAAAAATCAAAAAAGTTCTTCTTTTAATATAAATGGAATATTGAAGTGCGAATTGAAGGCAAAAAATACAAGGCCCTCGGGCAAGAGCGGGGTCCTTAAAAGCAGCGCATTCATTCAGCTACAGGAGTGCTGGACTTGCAGGAAGTGGAGACCACAAGGGCCGTCACGGCTTCTCTGCGTTTGGTTTGTTTGTGCAACGGCGCCTGCGAGATGAAAAAAAGGCGAAAGAAACCCAAGCGGATCACAAACGGCCGCTGTCACGTCTAAGAGAGCGCTCCTCCCCGGCTTACCTTTACATTTCTATATCGTTCATTTTTTGTTCATTCAATTCTACTGTTTATGCTAATATCGTTACTTGCAACACTGCGGTAGCCGACAGAAGACGTGCTTCTTACAGCAGGCTGACTGTCAACGCCACAGAGACAAAGGCAATCCATGTGTCTATGTTATAAGCCATTTAGTATGGGATTTGTAAAAGCAGCATTAATGTTTGTGGTGCACCATCTGTTGGAATGACATAAGCAGTACATTTTATTACTACAAATGTTTGTGATGTGCCATCTGTTACAATGACAAAGGCAATGTATATGCCTCTGTCATATACCATTTGGTATGAGATTCATAAAAGTAGTGTTAATGATGGTGTTGCATCATCTGTTGAAATTACAAATGCAATGCATTCTATTACTATAAATGTTGCTGATGCACCACCTGTTGGATTTGTTACTATAAATGTTGATGCATCACCTACTGGAATTACAAATGCAATGGACTTTATTACTACAAATGTTGTTGATGCACCCCCAGTTAGAATGACAAATGCAATGGACTTTATAACTACAAATGCTGGTGATGCACCATCTGTTGGAATGTCAAATGCAATGCATATGTCTCCATCATATGCCATCTCTTATGGGATTTGTAAAAGCAGTGTTTATGTTTGTGGCGTGCCATCTGTTGGATTGATCCATGCAACACATTTCATTGCTACAAATGTGTTCCATGCACAATCTGTTGGAACGAGGAAGACAGAGCAAACTGACGGACACAGAGATGCTTCTTTTTCCATTATGGTGGATGGCAGCCCTTCTGGCTGACTTCATTCGTGTCAGTTGTTTGGTCAACAAGAATGTCCAAGGAGCTTCAGATGTTCCTCTGTCTGACCGACTACTGATGCGGACCCCTGGTATGTCCAAATGCATTAAAGCAGCTGTCAGGTTGCAAGGTTTAGTTTTTGTCTTTAGGATGTGCTCGCAGGGATGAAGTATCAATAGCTCGGACTTGCACTCTCCTTCCAATATCAGTCCACTAGACTAGACTAAAATGTAATGAATTTGAACCTGTCACCTCCACTTGTCAAAGGGCCGGTGGGCTCCAGCGAGTGCCGCATGGACTGGCTCTACACCCGCCGGTCTGCACTGGACGCAGCAGGTTTGAGGATGGCAGCTTTAATGCAAGACCACCTCAAAGCAGACGGCGGGGGGTTTGGGCACCAGAGCCTTCGTCACTTATGCTGTTTATTTAAGAAACGAGACATGAAGTGAAGACGCAGTCCATTAGTGCGACTCTGAAGGCTGCAGCCTCCCGTATTTCCATTTAAAATGATTAAGAGAGAAAATTAAAAGAGTCGCAATGCGCGGTGCCTTCATTCGCCTTTTGCTTTTTTTTCCCCCGGAAATTGGAAAAAGTCAAACGTTTTTTAAAAAGAGGAAACGATCATCTCGGTTCAAGTGGTCGGCACCAGTCGTCCCTTTAGACAGATGCTTGTGTGGAATTTGGATATAAAATGAACAAAAAAAACCCATAAATGACGGGTAGATGTGGCCCTGAAAAGAAGAAGCCGGGGTGGAGGGGGGCTTCGCAGCAGGATCACAATTACCTCCTCGTTCACATTTTACAGGGAGATGAGCGCCTGGCACTCAACATCTGAAATGTGAACCTGGTGGCAAACCTGTGCCCACCATTGTGGGGGGAGGGGGGCATGTGCCAGGAGCTGAGTCATGAGGCTGACACACGGCCTGCTTGAGCCTTTCACGGCTCACCTCTATGGCTGGTGGGTGGGTCGTAAGGAAGGCACATACAGGTGGGGAAACTGGCAGGGCAGATCCATTTATCTATCTGTCTATCATATAGTGCCTTTCATATCTATTATATAGTGCCTTTCATATCTATCTATTTATCTTTCTATCTATCATATAGTGACTTTCATATCTATCTATCTATTTATCTTTCTATCTATCATATAGTGACTTTCATATATATTTATCTATCTGTTATATAGTGCCTTTCATATCTATCTATCTATTTATCTTTCTATCTATCATATAGTGCCTTTCATATCTATCTATCATAGAGTGCCTTTCATATCTATTTATCTTTCTATTATATAGTGCCTTTCATATCTATCTATCTATCTATCATATAGTGCCTTTCATATCTATCTATCTATCTATCTGTTATCTAGTGCCTTTCACAAATCAATCTATCAATCTCATATAGTGCCTTTCATATCAATCTATCATATAGGCATTTCATATCTATCGATCCATCTAGTGCCTTATCTATCTATACCCAGGGTATGTGATGCCTGCTGAGGCTGACGGCACTGGGCAACATGAGTGGGTATTGCTGCCTGTCTTGTGCTCGATGCCACCCTCGTGGGATGGATGGGAGACTTTATTGTTGTTTTGCTTTGCCTTCTGCTTCCTAAAGTGAACGAATACCCAGGCGACCGCAGCCAAGGGAATGACCGATCTCTTGCTATGAATTCCAAATAGCGAGTGCTTTAAATTATGCAGGACACAAATAAAATGGAATTAGAGCTCACCTTCTATAATTCACAAGGAGGAAAATAAAACAAAACAAAAAAAAAAACGTGAGGTGGATTTTGCAAACGGCAGATTAGGATTCAAAAACAGCCTGCTGGACCCATCAAAGAAGGGGGTGTGTGTTGGTGGGCTTTAATGTAAAAGAAATGCTGCAGGTGACGGGTGTGGGAGCGAACAGAAACAAACAAATGTCTTGTAACGTTGGCAATAGGGACAAAGTGGCCCCATCAAAATGGCACATGACAGTTTTAGGGGGGTGCTCCGCTTTGCAAACAGCCCACCATGGGGAGGGGTCCACCACATCGCTGCCTAAACGAACTTCAACAAGGAACGAAGCAGGCAGCTGGTGCTTTCATTTGCTGCACAGTGGCAGCCTTGGGGGGCAGTGATTTTAATTGAGTGGAGCGCAGGACCCACACACAGCAAAGCTCCAGTGCCAGTCCGGCCTCCCAGTAAACGGCCTGCAGCATAACCCACTGGCCCACCTCCAGAAAACTCTTTTTCCTCCCACACTCCACCCTACTTCTTTTATCCTTCGATCGCAGCTCATCGGCCCCTGTGTGGGTCACTGGACTCGGACTCAGCTCCAGACTCTGCTTACAGACCCCGCCATGCCCCCCAGAACAGCAGTCCTGGCACATTTGATCGCCGATTATTCGCAGCTATAAGATTTTTTAGACGAGAGCAGCTCTATGCCCAGAGTGAGTGTGGCATCATGGCACGATATCCCGAGGGGCTCCTTAAATCGTTTAAAGGGTTAGACATCAGATCAGCAGACCCCTGTTCAGCGCTAGATTGCAGCTAAATGTCAGACTTTATTATCAGTACCAGATGTTGGACCAAAACACTCTCAAAGCATATAACGGAGAACGGTAAACCCCACTGCCCCCCCATCTCACTCCAGCCTTCTGCTACACACCATTGGGTGGGTGGGTTTCCATCTTGTGATGCTGGAAGCGGGTTGGGGATTACGGGACCAAAAATCCTCAAATGCTGGCGTCACACTGTTGCAAGTGTTGTGTTTTTTTCGGTACTCTCACTGCCCCCCGTATGCCGTGCAACCCTCGCCCTGTCGGAAGAAAACTTTGAGGTACAAAGTGAGAAGGGAGGAGTCTCAGAATCAAGCCACGCCCAACTACAGTCACAGCCGTGCAACCACCGGAGAGAGACCACCTGCATTAGAAATGCCCTGCCAAGGTATGAAAACTAGTACCCCTGTGGGGTCTGACCATTGTGGGGTCAGTGACGACATTGAGGAGGTCAGTTTAGATGCTTTACTAGGAGTACCTAAGACCCCCTATGGACCTCAACTACTGGGTGGAAAAATCAGCAACATCCGCTACAGCCGAGACTTTCTGCATCTTTTCCCACTTATCTGTAAGACTGATGTTTTAACAGCCGGACGGCCTTCCCCAAATCCAACTCTCCATTACAATCGAGACGTCAAACGTTAAAACTGAAGCAAACATCTGATACTTCAGACCTCTGACGCAGCTCCTCTTCTTCATTTATGTGCTTTGCTTCTTAGTGAAGGAAGAAGTGTCAGCAAGTTCACGTCAGCAAAACCAAGGACCACACCAGAGAGCCTCTACACCCGGTCAGTGCTCAGGGAGAGGATGAGGATGTGGTCTTGGGGGTCCACATCAGCGACGGGTTAGACTGGGATTGTTAACAGAGAGGAACTGGAGAAGAAAGGACAGAGTGGGCAGTAACAAGTCAGTGGGATGTGCTGGGCAGGTGACATCACTTCAGGAGAGGACCACCAAACAGCAACAAGCTCATTAAAAAGGGTTAAGGGACACACACTGGACCCCCGATAGACAGACAGATAGATAGATAGATAGATAGATAGATAGATAGATAGATAGATAGATAGATAGATAGATAGATAGTAAAGGCGCTATATGATAGGAAATAGAATGGTGCTCCTTATCTATCTATTATATTGTGCCTTCTATCTATCTATCTATCTATCTATCTATTATATAGTGCCTTTCCTATGTATCTATTTATCTACTTCTACTTTCCATCTCTTATGAACTGGAGAGGCTCGCTCTCTCATTCCCCCTTTACTCTTCTGATGTTCTTCTTTTTCTGGTGTGGTTTTCCTGTGCCAGGTGCCGTCACCACACTCTTCACCAATCAATCCCTCTTCATCCCGGTCTGCGTTGTGTTCCTGAAGCCCCTCCACTTGACACTGTTGGCGACTCTGTGTGTGTGTGTGTGTGTGTGTGTGTGTGCAGCAGGCTGTGCCCCTGGGCCGTCCTGCTTTTTTTGCTCACACGCCACTCTACTTGCCCTGCTGGGTGCCAGTCAGCCCTTGGCCCTGAACTCTTTTCTTAATATAGCTGTCCATGTTCTGATTTATGCCTTTTCTTTTTTCTTTTTAATTTGCTCCCCTCAGCAGACATTTATTTTAAAGGAACACTTTTCATTTTGCCCTCTGAATTAGAGTGCAGGCCTCCAGCTCGTGGCTTCCCGTGGACGTGTGTTTGAGCCGCTGCTGTTCCCCCACCTTTGCCACTTGGCATGTGCCAGACTGACTAAGCTGCCCGCAGGAATCGCCAGGGAGCCAAACTTTACCCCCCCCCCATTTAAATTCTCCTTACAAGGAAAGTCTCCATTCCACTTTTTGCATTTTCCTTTCTTTTTTTGCTTTATATGCAAGCCAGGCAGTGCCACGATTTATTCTGAATGTGTTTTGGAGGACGTTAAAAATTATTCCTAACTGCTGGAGCAAAAATTTAACACAGCTGCCTGGCAGTCACGCCGCCGATGAATGATGGCTGCTCCTGAAACTCCATTGATTAGTGTCTCGGTCGCCTGTGATGTATATCACAGCTCTCTGTTCCGCGCATCACAATCGGCGCAGCGGCTGCCAATAACCAGCTTTTCGTCCCACCGCCCCCCACCGCTTATTAAGGCCCAGGCGTCGCTTTAACTGTTCAGGGTAGAAACAGAAAGACAAGACGCAGGGCCATTGAAACCCTTTGCGCTTTACTGGGGCCTTGGCTTGTGATCCCCCCAGAGACCCTTCACAGTTTCCAAATAGGCTCAGATGTGATTACTGCTGTTATGGGGGGGGCACAAATTTTCATTGCATCTTTGGTGTTCATTTATAACAAAACTGTCCTTGCGCACTCCTGTACTGGCCGATTGACTCTTCTGTGCTTTGCAGAAGCATTTGGTTTTCCTAGTGAGGCACACGGTGTTCTGTTGAGTCCATGATGGACTCGTGCCACTATGAATGGCGCCATAGAAAACTTACTTGGTGAACACCAGGAATGGTGTGGGTGGCACCTAGAAAACCAGATTTGGAATAATAGAGATTAATAAAAAAATGGAAAAAAAAATGGGTGGACATTTGGACTTTTCAAGAAATCCCTCTGTGTGTCTCTGTTTGCTGCTGGCAGGATCCCAGAGCCAACACACTTTGGCCCTGAAGACGCTTGTTTGGCTCCTTCCTGACAGCAGTTGTCTCCTTCTGGCGACTGACTAGAGACGTCCGATGGTATCCTGAGCCACGATCAGGTCACCAGCTCTAACGGGCACTTGACCCCCACTGCGCCCCACGCAGACGCCCAGAGGGCTTATTCGAGTAAGGCGAGTGCTAACCATTAGACCACTAATGGAGCATTCTGATATTTAAACAGGCCCAACTGACGCTACATACGACATGATGAAGGCTAACAGAATGTCAGGTTATATAGCGCCTTGATTTGTGGAGTACAAGTCACAGGAGGTTCTGCTCACACTTCATCTGGAGTCCTGGGTGCAGTTTGGGTCTACAAAAAGGAAATAGCAGCACAAGAGAAAGTCAAGAGAAGAGCGACAAGGCTGAAATTTAATGTCAGTGAATGTAAAGAATTACATGTAGGAAGTAAAAATGTGAGGTTTGAATACACGATGGGAGGTCTGAAAAATCGAGAGTCCACCTTATGAGAAGGATTTAGGAGTCTTCGTGGACTCTAAGCTATCGACTTCCTGACAGTGTTCAGAAGCCATTAAGAAGGCTAACAGACTGGCAGGTTATATAGTGCCTTGATGTGTGGAGTACAAGTCACAGGAGGTTCTGCTCAACCTTTATAATGCACTGGTGAGGCCTCATCTTGAGTACTGAGTGCAGTTTGGGTCTCCAGGCTACAAAAAGGACATAGCAGCACTGGAAAAAGTTCTGAGAAGAGTGACGAGGCTGAGTCCAGGGCTACAGGACATGAAGTACGAGATAAGATGACAAGAGCTGAGCCTTTACAGAAGATTAAGAGGAGACCTGACTGATCCAGCGGATCGAGAGGGTGACTTTAAAATGAGTTCACTAAGAACACGGGGGCACAGTTGGAAACTTGTTAAGGAGGAATGTCACACAAACATTAGGAAGTTTTGCTTTGCACAAAGAAATATAGACATGTGGAGTAAGTGATCAAGTAGTGTGGTAGACAGGAGGACTTTAGGGACTTTCAAAACTTCACTCAATGTTTTATTAGAAGTAAGTGGACAGGACTGGCGAGCTCTGTTGGGCTGAATGGCCTGATCTCGTCCAGAGTGTTTTGATGTTCAAACAGCCATGAAATAGCCACAGTCTCCTCAGGTATCCCACCAATGTGCAGATTAGATGAGCCTCAGGTTTATAAACCTTGCGTACGCACAAAAACGTAATAAAAGACGGGAAAAATATTTGGGCATGTTTAGAGAAATGGGGAAATGACGACACCTCTGACCAAGCGGGGGGACGCAGCCTGACATGCTAAATAACTGACATCACCGAGCCAATATTATAACAAAACCAAAATATTACGCCTCGTCACGCAAGCGTACCTCCTAGGCCCACCTCACGTATGCAGTACCACCCCCAGGACAGCGGGGCGTTCACCAACAGCTGTGTTTACCCAGAAGGTGGCACCCCATTTCGGACCTGACTGCTGTTTATTTGTTTTTTTTATTACGTTTAGCGGACGGATTCTGGCGGACTAAGTGTTGAGAGCTCGGCCTTCTGTATTGGCTGACGGCCTTTAAAATGGTTTTCTTTTGAAACAAAGGCCTTAACTGAAAAGCACTATGACGTTATTGAAACAAACAGCGCACTTTTCATTTAAACTGTACAAATCTGCTCAGCGCCAGCAGGAACCTATGAAATATGCACAAGGCACCCGCGACTTTTTCTCCCATTTAACTAAACTTTCAGATTTTTTATTTAGACAAACGGCGCACGCTCTGGATGGTGTCCTATAAATTAAATTAAAGACTACAAGTCGTAACTTCTTCTAGAAATGAATCCTCAATGACGCCCGATTTTCTGCGCATGGCGCAGGAGCAGACAGCCAGTGAATTTGTAGGCACCAAACCTCGCAGACAAAAGGCAGGCTCGTCATTCGGGGGTCTCGCGACTCCCATGTTAACCCTTTGCATAGTGCCGTCAGGCAGCACGGGGGCTTTGGACCTCACAAACAGAAGAGGAGCTCGTCTGTCTGACGTCTCAGGATTTAAGTACCGTGACAAAATGGAAAGAAAAGGTATGAAGGGGGGCAGAGGATCCGTCAAGCAGCACGCTATTGGCTGTCAGAAAAAAGGGGGCAAGCGCCACTGTGCTGGAAAGCATTAAGGTAAAGCAGACATGTCCAGCCATTTTAAGTCACATAACTGGACAAGATCAGCGACTTCAACGGGCGAATTGGACAAAATGTCACACGACAAAAAGTCACATCAGCTTAAGAGAAGCCTGTGAACACCAAAACGTCACCATCAAATCGAGTATGACCGGCACGTCGGGTTTACTGACGAAGACCGAGTTCTCCTCTTCCCACTCTGCCCGATATCACAAGCGCACACATTTCTTATATTTTTCTGGTGTGTCCCCTTCTGTCACTGTAGGCCACCACAGCTCAAGGCTTAGTGACTTCCACATTCCCCCCGACATGAGCATTAACAAACAGTGCCTAGGGCGCTAACGTCTTTCATCCTATTCGTTCCACTCGATCGCCATCGTTTTACCTTTCTGCCATGCTAAAGCTTCACGTGACTCGATTCACTCATGGCGGTTGGGTCGTGCACTGCCATATGTATCAGTTTGATGGCCGATTCACACCGTCCTCACTAGCGCCTCCTTCAGCTAGCGGTTCATTTTCAAGGTGTTCTGTTTGTGAAAGGCTCCGCCCTGCTCATGAATATTGATGAACCATCACAGAGTGGCAAACAATCCTGATTTTTGCAGCTGGGTGTTATTTTATCCACTAGATGGCAGCAGAATCCTGTCCCGAGAGTTATTCGGATTTGTCGCTGTGCATTGGACAGCTGAACTCGAGAGACACTCGGGGATGACGCCAAGGAGATCTGTCACACACACACGCACACACCTAACATGATTAGGGACAAACTGAGCAAAAAAATAAACTGCACACGTGGCAACACGACACCTCTGCGCCTGCGGAACGTTCGCAGATCCTGATTGGTCCATCCCGGCAGCGCAAGTGACGTTCTCATCACTAAGGGCTGCTTGCTTCCATTTTATGGATGCAGTGATTTCTCGGATTCAAATTTAAGACTTGGGGGACGTTTGTACCATGGTGGGCTGCTTAACGGTCTACCAAAACAACATTAAAAAAACGAAAGAAAAAGAAACGTGCGGGTTTGATTTCCACTCGTAGTTGTAACAAGAGGGGTGGTTTCAGGTTTGTGGCCAACCTGTGTGCAGGAGGACATGACAAAAAGCAGGACAAGGACCTGTGTGATTTCCTAAAGTACAATCCGCACAAGAGGCTGCACAATGATCAAGGCTCAGAATGGCGGGGGATGGACCTCGCCACATTTTTAAAACACCTTTTTGACCTTTTGCCCAACTTGAACTAATCAATGAAACTTTTGAGAAATCCGGTAACACAAACGGCAACGAGGCTTCTCCGATTATTTAGAAGCAATTCCGCGTGCACGATGTGACATTTCAATGAAATGATTAATGCATGAGCATAAAAAAGAAAGGCTAAGTGGAATGGCGGGGCGGGGCGCGCGTCTCTCCCGCTCGATCCAAATCCCGACTCGCGTTCATCGAGACGAATAAATAAAAGACCACTAAAAAAAAAAAGAGCCCACCGTCACTTCGGATCACCGGGAGTCAAGCGACAGAAACATCTCGGATACTCCGTTTGAGACGTTAAGTAAACAAAGCGGCTATTATTAGATTTACAGTTATTAATAATAAAGCAAATGGAACGCGGGGCCAGAAAACACGGCGGATGCGCTTATCTGGGAAATGAAAGTGACAAACGGCATTTTCTGAAAGGTCTCCGTTTATCTCAGTAAATTGACACAAAGGACAGGAAACACTTGTGCGCGGGACCGCTGCTGCTTTATTTACTGCAGACGAGTGGCCAGTGAAGCAGCAGCCCACCCCATAGTCTCTCGGGCAGCGTGGCGTACTGCTGCGGGCTTTGGATTTGAGACCCGCAGGCTGTGGCTTCAAATTCTACTATTGTGACCCTCAGCAAGTCACATCACCTGCCTGTGCCTCCAACAGGGGCGGCCCTGGGCAGAGAAAGAATCGGATGCCCCTTCGCCCGGCAATGTCAATATCGTAAGGTGACCAGAATTTTTTGGGGCAATCCGGGGACATGGGGGGTTGGCTACACTCTACAGATCGCGAGTAGGACCTCTAAACACTACAGAGTACGAAGCGAAAGCTTATCACGTGATTTCTCGCCGAAGTTGCAGGATGTGGTAAAGCATAACCTCCGTCAAAACACTGCGCACTCGCGCCGAGTTCAAATTATCGTGGTGATGAGATACATTGAGAAAGGTGAACCAGCTGAAACCGGGGACAAAACGGGGACATGTTTCTGAGTGGGGACAGTTGTCCGAAAAAGGGGACTGTCCCCGGAAAACGTGGACGGATGGTCACCTTAAATATGGTATCTTATGCACGGTGGATGGCCATGTCCGTTGCGGACACAGCATAGCCTCCTCGTGCTGATGACTCAAGCGTTTAACTTATGATAAAGTTCAGGACTGCTCCTTTCTGTGACGCAATGAAAGCCTCCTGAGCCGCCATTTTCTTTCGTTATGAATAACCACATTCGTGTACCCGAAATCTCTTCATTTGGCTTAGAATGGGTATGCGAATGTCTTGTGTCTCCTATCCGACCAGATATTCACTATGACTATTGCGCTAACACTAATACTTTATTAAAATATTAACTTGTAAGACGAGTCGCCCACTTGTACTAGTTTTGGTTCAGCTGTGTCGTTATTTTCTCATTCTGTTTTATATTCAATATATATTGGCGTGGCGGCCCCTGGGATTTGGCCGTCCTGTGCAGGTACACAGTTTGCGCATGCCTAAAGCCGCCCCTGACCGGCAAGCCGACAAGATGAGGAAATTAGAAACTTACTGTAAGCTTCGCAGCTCCGGGACTCTCTGTATGGTGACGGCACGTTGTCCCCGCGTCTGCTTGTGGGTACGGGTCGGTGGTTTCTTTCACTAGGGTCCCTGTTAACCTCTCTGTTCTTGCTCTTTTAACGTCATCTAACTATTAAGCTCACCATTACATCCAGCTATTAGGTGGGCTACAGCTGCCATTTTGTAGAATTAGGAGCCCCCAGCGACACGCTTGGGATGAACGCCTAGGAAGTTAATGGACTCTCATCCCACAAAGGGCTCCCTGCAATCCCATAATCGGACAGATGACAAAGCTGGGCGTTTTGTGACACTAGATGGCTGGTGGGCTAAATAAAAGTGAATGAGTCTGTGGGCCAAAAGTCGGACCCCATCCCCTGTTCTGAACACCAGCAGGGCACTTCTGAATGCGTTTATCGTCTTAAGACCCCATCACATTACCCGACCTTTCCAGTGATTTGTTTTTACATTTACGTCATATTAGTGTGCCCTCCTTGCCCACGTTGAAGAAGTCCTAAAGAAGTTTGGGGATGAATTGGAGTGCCGTCACCAGTGCCACATATTCAGACCTCCTCAGGAACTGTCTTTGACCCCCCGCGATCAAACCCAAACAGCAGGGGCATCTTGTCGCAACATGCCAATGCACGTCCCTTCCAACGCAACACCGCCGGAACCCTCAAAGAGGCAACAGGGCAGAAAGACTAACAAGTCAGTTGGGGCTTTAAGTGGCCATCAGAGCAAATCCAAGCACTTTGTATTCGCGGGGGGCACTTGTACCAGCTGCCACGGAGGTCACTAGAGCAATGAGGCAGTAGAATGACAGTGCTACTCCCAGACGTGATGCCAAACCAAACTAATCTTCAAGGACTCCATTGGTGTCTTTCTTGTACCGTAGAAGCTTATTACTGAATACGTGACTGAGGTGCGGCCATGAAGGGGTCTCCGGCTTTGTTTTAACTGCCGGCCACGCTTTCTTAACAACAAGATGCCAGGCGGGCCGTGGGCTGCACGCTCGGTAAACAGGGGAGGTTAATGAGGTCTCCTGCTTATTGGCACCAAGGCAGCGCTGGCGTACGGGTACCGGGCTGCTTCATTAATTTGATCCAAGGGGGCCAAAAATCAATGAGCTTTCGAGTATTTCTGACTTAATGCTAATCCTCGACAAACACAGGGAGCAGACGCAGCAGGGCAGGGCGGGCCTCCTCAAGTCACGCTAACAGAGCCGAGAGGGTCTCACCACCACCACCCCCCTCGCTTGATACAGATCTGCCAACCAGCGCCATTGTGACAAAAGCACGTGTGGATGGGGAGCCCTGGCTGGCAGAGTGGGCCGTTCTGATGAGGCGCTCTCTGGAGTAAAGAACCACTAAACAGTGGACCACCGACTTGGTCATACGCCCACGGGGAATCACTCAGGGGTCAGACACGTCCCACCCTCCAAGTCTGCTGCAGAGCTCCCTGAAGCAGGCCTGAGCTGCTGCTGCTGCACTATGTGGCCAAAAGCCTGCGGCCCCCTGACCAGCACACCCATAGGGGCTCGGTGGACACCCCACTCCGGCCATTAGAACTCTTGTTATTCCCAGAGCTATTACTTACTTGCTGGGAGGCGGCAGAATTCTGAATTATTATGATTACTGAGTTGTGTTAAATGTAATCACCGTCGGGATGTGCATATGGGGACCACCTGGGCAGAGTTTCTCCTGGCATCCTCCGAACCCAGATGTGTCCGTCTGGGTCCAATGGCGGCATGCTTTGCACCACTCCGGCCGATGGTGAGCTTAGGCTCGGCCATGCCAACCCATGCATGGAGCTCCTGTTCTCACCACATCCAGAGTTGGTTCATGCTCCGGCTGAGTGGACCTCATGGACCCCAAGGGTGTTTCATTGGCATCGGTTATTCATAATACCTTAAGGTCTACAGACGCTACTATGTATGTGTGTGTTATTTATTCAGACCTCCTTCACGGCCACCGATTGCCACACAGCAGGCAGTGGAGCACAAGAAGACTCCCGATCTTAACTGAGGAGAAGACAAACGGCAAGTGCGCCCATTTCTCGATTTCTAGAAACGGCAGCACCTTGGCCACGGAGCACACGTCTGACACCTGGGGAAGGGAGGAGGAGGAAGAGAAGGAGGTTTAAGTGCCCTTGCAGTAATCCCGAGCTCACCAGTCTTAGGCTAACTCCCTCCATCTCTCAAAAATATCTGATTTTGGTTTTCTTTTTTTCTCTCTCTCCCCATTTATGATGTTCTCTCCTTGGCTCAAGTCTCGAGGTGATGCTTTGAGGTCACTGCCAGCTTTTAAAATTTCAGAGTGGCAAGTCCTGAATCTGAAGCAGCAACAAACGAAATCAGGCTGCCTAACAGAAGTATGGTGTCTGAGTCAGGCAGACAGACAGAGGGACAGACGGATAGCGTCGTGGAGTTAAAATGGCGTCAAAAATGGCCACTTGGACGTATTACTGTCACATCCCATCTAGTAAGAAGGGTAAATGCCAAATCTTCATACAAATTAAAAAAAAAAAAAAAATAGAAAAAGAAGCACAACAGGCCTCCCCAAAAACACTACGGCAATCCAACTCAAATAAAGTCCTGAAACAGAAATCCAGAAGTGTCATCCAAACAGAGCAACAGCGCCAACTTTAAATAAATCAACCCTAACACGTTCAAAATGAACCGCCAGGGACTGTGGGAGACCCATACTGATAGGGCAGGGTGGGGTGGTGGCAGTCCCTGAAAGTGATTGACAGGTGGCCCCGCCTCTTGGAGAACCACCCACAAAACACACGGGGCAAAACACAGAGAAGACGAAGAAGAAAGAACAACAGACATAACCAACTAAAGCTACGTTAACATGAATAAAGGACAGAAACAAAAGACAGGAAACGAGAGTCTGAACTCCAGGCAGGGCTGAAAAATGATTGGGGGAAATGGAAAAGCAACTGGAGAGAGGAGGAAGACAGACGGACAGACGGACGCTCATCTCCATTAAACTGACTGCACATTACATGACTTAGCAATGGCGGCCCGATCTTGTCACCTGAGTATTTCGGACCGCACGACTACAGGTCACAGGGTCTGTCAAGGGTGACAACTGCACGCCGACTTTCCAAAGCACCACACGCTCGCCCTTTTTCCCCTGCTGCTCTATAAAGGCTTTCCAGCTGCAGTGGGTTCAGGTGCAGTGTCGGCCCCTTCATCTCGGACCCCCTCTTTGACAAGACTCCACACAGAAGCGACCTCTTGTCCGTTGTGCAAGGTCCGACATACCTGCATTGCTTATTTCTCACTGCTACAATATATGCATCGTACTTCTGGGCGCTGAACGCTAATCGGTGGTCTGCTCATACATGCACAGACTCCATCCCGACAACTATAGGGTGGTCCACATTTAATTATGCAATTTTCATTACGCTATAACTTATTAAGTTTATTACATAGAAAATCACCCGAAAAATCCCGGACCATCAAGAAGTGTCCGAACTGACAACATGAAGAATCGTCCCCGCATAAATCAAAGTCATCCAGACGAGCTGCATCTGATAATTAGATCCGGACCACCGTGTAAAGGAAAACATCAAACCGACTTACTGCATTTGGATTAGAAGGACACGGCCACACAACGTGGGCTCCAAACTTGCACCTTTACATGGCACCCTTCCCGCTGAGCGCTTTACTGAGTCGCCGAGTGACCCCCAGGGTCACCAAAGCAGGGAAGGACAGGAGAGCCTGTCACCGGACAGACCACCCCGCACTTCAGAAGAGCTCGTCCACCTGACACTAACCTTGTACAGGCCTGGCGTGGCAGACCACCTAGAAAAAGCTTGGGTTGCTGCTGGAAGAGGTGTGGGTGAGGCCAGCAGGGGGCGCTGACCCTGTGGTTTGTGCAGTGACAGGGACACTGTGCTGTCCAAATGGTGACCTCCTTTGGATGAGATCTAAAACCAAGGTCCTGACGCTCTCTGAGGTCATAAGAGGGCATCCTTTTTAAAGAGCAGGGAGTATCCCGATGTCCAGGCTAAACTGCCCACCATTCTGACCCCGTAATCACCCCCTGTCTCTGATTGGCTCTTTCTCTCCTCACTTGCACCACCAAACAGCTCATGTGTAAAAATGGCTGCCGTCGCCTCATCCAGGTTAGTTGTGGTTCAAGTGGCTCCCCACTCACTTGGTAAGAAAAGGCGCTATATAAATGTTAAGAGATTATTATTCTAACATGTGACCTCCACCCACTCACCAGCTAAGCCAACATCTACAGTACGTCATACTGGGACCGCTCAGGTGAGCTCAATGGAGATGAGCGGGGGGCTGTCCAAGTGTTAAGAGGTGAGAACCCATCTTTTTCCTTAATTATTTCTCAAATATGGGGGGCTCACCTGAAAAACCACCCGACCCCCCCACCTCAGCACCCTAAGGTAATGGAGCACCAAGAGCAACGAGCACACGGCCTTTGAAATGGCTGCCCGGCTCTTTAGCCCTTTGATGCCTCGCTGCGGCAGCCCACCTTCACGGCAGACGGTTGACCTCTGCACCCCGCGGTAATAGAAACAGAATTTTCTCCTCGCTGCAGCAAATGAAACTGAACATTAAGGAGAGACAAACAGCTGAGAAATGTCAGTGGGCAGAAGGCTGGCGTGCCACAGCTGGAGGGGGGCGCACTTAGCCAGATACGTGGTGGGGTGGGGTGGCACCACTCCCCTCGAGTCACCGCAGCTGGTGGAGGAACCTGGAGGGCGGTGACAATCCTGTGACAGGAGGAATGACACTGTAATAATATTATCATAAACATAATCATTTCACAACCAGTTGTGTTTACAAGACGTTAGAACAACTTTAGGTAGAATCGCAGAACCTGACTGGTCAGCCAGCCTGGGGGAATACGGGTGGGCCAGCATAGCATGAAGTGGAAGGAAGCGAGTCAAACCTAAACATGAATGAAACTTGGGCTGGGGGTCCGCCTATCTCATTGGTCCGGGACCATAAAAACAGAGCAGCAAAGGAAAGCTCCTCTTCAGACAGCCCATGCCGTCTGCTTGTGCCAGAAGCCACTCGACATACCAGGACGGGGAGCCACCTGGTGGTCTAAGCAAGATGAAGGGGTCACTGCCACGGCCGTACTGCCAACTCCCACATGTGTGCTCTGCTAATACTTTGGGCACCGTGTTTGTCACTCTCTAGGATGGAGGCTGCTGCTGCCGGCAGGTCACGAGTTTCTATTGTTGACAATGGTAGAGGGGTCCTGACAATTTTGCTCAATCCCCACCCTGCTCTGACAATCGTGACAGAAGCACTGAGACACGTGGAGTCAGGGGCACAAGTGGTGCCCCCCTTTGTGTATTTAGTGTGAAGCGCGTGCCCCTTGGTGTACCCAGCGTGAGTACTTTTACTTTTCATAAGTGCCCAGTCAGTAACATCAGAATTTGCTGACCGCTCCCCTCGGTGTCGGGGGTGTTGGCCCCTTTAACTTTCATAAATGGCGTCGTCTAATGGACTGACTGGCTCCAAGGAAAAGTGCAAGAAGGAAGGATCAGGTGGTACAGGCAGGAGTCGGGACAGAGGAGGACAACCGAGGAGAACGTGAAGGGAGAAAAAGAGGGCAACAGGCGAGGAAGTGACCAATCGCTAAGAATGTCACCGTAATGCCCAGTGGAAGACCACGGCTACCTGCTTTATAGAGAAACAAGGATCAAATTATCATTGTGGGGGTTTAAAGTCCAAAGTGTTCGCCACTCAATCCCACCCTCTGACCATTAGAGGGCAGTAGAATTATAACAAGGAAGTGCTCAAGTGCCCACAAGGCTTTGCTCTTGACGTCAGCTGCCTGCGCCGGTTTTTGCCCCCCGACCTGCCAGTGGCCACCAAGGACTGAAGAAGGGCTGCTGCGGTGACACAGGTGGTGGCAGTCACTCTGCCAAGAGGAGTTAACGGAGAGAGAGCGCCTCATTTTCATCCAAAGTCGGTGGCTCGCTCTTCCGTGATTGCCATTAACGCTAATGTCCTCCGCCTTTGCGGTAACCTCTCATTACCTTCCCATATTTTCTCCCATTTGAAATAAAAATGTTAGTGCCACCGCTGCCCCGCGATTAGAGCGTCTGACATTTACTTTAATGACCCGACTTCACGGGCACATGGAGATAACGGCGATCCCCGCTTCAGTTGTTATCAGCTGCACAAGGAACGTGTCTTGGAAAAATCCACGGGGCTAGAGTGGCCGAAGCTCCTCTCAGCTGGGATTACGTAACCGAAAGCTGCCATTGGCTGACAGGACGACGGAGACGGACGTAAAGAAATAACGTTATGGTTGACGACGAGTCACAAAGCACTAAAGAGCTCCAAGGATGAACCCTGAGAGGGGGACATCCTGTCAAAACCCCAGCTTGATGCAGTAAGGGACACGCAGAATCTTGATTTTATTTTTAGCACACAAATGCTCTCTATGTTCACTACATGAAGCCCCTTAGAGCACTCCAGGCATAATGGAGTTGTAGGCAAAGGGCAACCCACGATGAGCAAAGACTCGGGGCACCAGCCAATGGCGAAAGCCGAAAAAAACAAAGCAAAATGGGCAAACATGCAGAGAATCACTATAAGTATAAGAACTGCAAAAACCACCTGGAAACCCGCCACTCCCTAGACGAACCACCAGGAACTGTGGAAGACCCCCTGGTTTAGCAAGGTGAGCCTGCCTCCAAGGGGGCGGGGGGGGAGGGCTCCCACAAAACACAGACACCAAAGTCACATCGATGACAGAAAATTCCCTGGCTGAGACACCGACATGTGAAGGGGTGAAGGAGCAGAATGCTCCCCAAATCGGTGACAAGCCTAACTAACCAAAGGCGTCCCAGGTGTGGTCTCCCTCACACACACACACACACACACACCACACACACACACACACATTTCTCCATCAAGGGCATTATACAAAATGGATGGCAGCATCGGGACTTTGGCTTCCTGCATGTGTGTGGAGGGCCTCACAGCACCGGAGAGGCAAGTGATGCTTGACATCAAGATGGACACCTTAGGTGTTTCCCCCACCCCCCCCACACACCCACACACACAAACACACACACACACAGTGGCCATGTGGTGATATCCGACGCGATCCACAGAGGTGGTGGGTGTCATGGCAGCTGCCCCTCGCTGCTCGATTCTCCATCAGGACGGAGGCCTGGGTCTGAGGCGGATCAACCAACCAGAAAGTGCAGTCTCCAGTTATTAAAGGCGGGTTTCATTAAGGTGACAGGTGACCTCCTGCTCCGGTCTCGGTGACGAGGGACCACCTTCCCTTCTGTAAGCCTAACTAAAAGTGTAATAAAGTCGTTGGGGGGGGCACTACCATTCCAATAAGAGCCCCCCTTTGTCAAATTTCCCCTGGTATCAAATGTAATAAACTAGAGCACGGGGACACGGAGCGGCGTGACCCAGCTAAATCAGGAGGTGGCCAGCTCAATCACGGATTTCCAGGAAAACGGACCAAAAAAAAAAGAGATATAAACGTGGGATGGGACGCCACTCAACAGATGAGCCTGCAGCATGTAATCCCGGTAAAGGGGCTTTCAAAGAAACGACCGGAAGAAAGAAAAAAAAAAACACACAATCCTGACTCAAGTTCAGCATCTTAGAAGTCTTTATGAAGGCGCGATGACAGCTGGCGGATTAGAGCCCGGCGCGTGCCGCTGCCACAAACGGCACCAGATTAGCTCTAATGGGCTGTCTATCGGAGGCTGCAACCTCCAAAGCGAAATCAATGAGCACGCCCGTGAGGAGCGGATATCCATACAAACGCGCCGCATCGATCACGGCCAACTGCTAAATCCGCACTAAGCTGTGTTCCGCTCCAGCCCAGTGGGACTGCGCCACCACCAGCCGTTTATTTAGGAAGAACATTCAAACACACTGGCGGTGGCGAGCTTCTGGCACACCGGGTAGTGCCCATTAGGCTCCTATGACACTGCTAACTCCTGCTGCAGTGCTACTTTACCCACTTCAATGGAGGAGAATATAGAGTGTAAGCATTCAACTGATCTCCAACAGGTGACGCTGTCTTGAGCAACTCCAGGCCCTCATTTTTGTTCTATTAGGTCCTGGCTGAGTTCTGCTTAGCTTCACTGAAACGATTAGGGCAAGGCTTGTGAGGGAACTGCAGGACTCACAACACAATTAAAAGATATAATAAATGAACAATATTATAAAAAGAATGAAGAACAAAGGAGATGAAACAAAGTAAACGTAAGTTGGGGTTGAGGGAGGAAAAAGTAAGTCCGCATCAGCTGCTTGACCAGTACACCCCGTGGCATCCCGGGCGCTGGTGTCCTAAGCGTTTTATTTTTTTTCTTGCCTTTTCCATCGTGTGTTATGGGAAATAAACATGGATTCCTCTTTTGGGAGCCCAAATTTTTATGCTGTGTGGAAGTCTACGAGATTACAATTAGAAACACGACATAAAAGAGCGTGTTGTAAAAGTCAGTTTGGACGTCACTATTAAAGAGTTCACACTGATGCCCTTCATGAGGAAGTTGCCATAATTAAGGTTAAAAAATGGTCTTCCATAAATGTCAGGATTTCAAAATTCCTGCTATTTGTACTGTAAGCTTCTCTCTCTTTGTAACAGTTTTATTAAGGAGCCATCGTTCTGATCTTTATGACTCAACTCTCAAAACGCTCGTACATACCCAAGAAAACCAAAAAGTAAAGGCAAGCTGGAGATGACGCGGTCACCGCAGCGCAGTGCAACATGTTGGCAATGGCTTATGGGTAGTTTGAATGCTCTGCCGCTAGTCTTGTTTAGGCCGAAGTCAAATGAACATGCGCCTCAGTCAGACCTATTTGGGCACAGGGAGTGAAGCCTGCTGAAATCAGCCGAAGGCTGTTGGTTCAGTAAGGAAGCGAAAGCAGCAGGACTTGGCCAAAAGTTTATGAACAGGTAGAAAGGTGTGAGGTGTAAGTGACGAAGCTTCATTTGGTCGACCATCAACAGTGGGGCCCACCAGGCCACGCCGACATGGCGAGTGCCTTCATCAGAGCAGGCCGATGAAGTATGCTGTCCGCCATATCAGACAGATTAGGAGCTGCATGCGCCATAGTGAAGCTCCGTTTTTAAGATCTTCCTTTGTACCCTGTAGCCTCCGATGTTAAGCGCCAGGGCGGTTATGATAACTGTTTAGATTTACAGAAAGCGCCTAAGCTTAGAACACAAATTCACGTGGCAAATGCACATACAACATGTTTGAGAAGGAGTAACTCACCAGATTTATCTTTTACCGAAAAAGTACCGGAAAGTTTGTCCAAAGAGCAAACTGCTGTGCCCAAATAATAACATGTGGAGGCTGCCACCTGAAAGAGTCTCGCTGCTCCATGACAGCATGTGTGCCCAAGAGCTGACCACAATGGAGGAGGCAAAGCAACAACTGCAGTTTGAGCGTCTTCCACATCCGCCTTACAGCCTGATCTACAACATGAGACTGTCTATCTATCCGACTATCTATTATATAGCATCTTTCATATCTATTCATGCATCTATTTTTTATATAGTGCCTTTCACTTCGATCTATCTGTCTATTACATAGTACCCATCACATCTATCTATTGTACCTGGCTGGTCCCTTGGACCGACAGAGGGAAGCCCCCTTGGTTTCCAGCGGGGCCATGGGTCATAAGCATGGAAGCTCAACCCTGCTAGGACCTGTGGCCACCGCCAGGGGATGCATGGACATTTTAAGGGCCCTATTCGGCCACACATGCGCCACACCCAGAAGTACAGCTGGAAGAAACTCATTCGGCACCTGGAGCCCTTCTGGGTGCCCTATAAAAAGGGACCAGTCGCCGGAAGTCGACGGCCAGTCTCAGGAGGAAGAGGACAAAGCCTGAGGAGGAGTGGAGGCGGAAGGGACTGTGTAGTGCTCTTGGCTTGTGTGCTGTGGAAGGCAACATGGTGTAAATAAACTGTGTGCTGTGTGGCAATTGGTGTCCTGCCTGTTTGTGTCGGGAGCAGGGCCCTTGGGCATCACACTTCCACAATATCTCTCTATCTATCTATCTATCTATCTATCTGTCATATAGCGCCTTTCATATCTATCTATCTATAATATAGCACCTTTCACACCTATTTATCTATTATATAGTGCCTTTCATATCTATCTGTCTATCTATTGAGAGATATGGCCGGTGATTCATCCTGGCCAATACCCCCAGGCCGCTAGATGGAGCCCTTCTTATAGCATGGAGGTGCCATGGAATGCCATGGGGACCCCCAGGAGTCGCTGCAGGAAGGCACAAGGACATCTATCTTCTCTACACCCCGGAAGTACGTCCCAGTCACATGGACAGAAGGAATGACGTGCTTCCGGGATGAAAAAGAAGAGTTTTTAATCTGACCCGGAGGTGTCACAGGGACTGAGGGGTTCAGAAGCACTTCCGGGTCATGGACTATAAAGGACTGTGGGAAATCCTCAGACGTTGAGCTGAGCTGGGTGGAAGGGTGGTAACGCATCTGGGAGAGTGGAGGATTATTGATTATATTGATTGTGTATTATTGTTATTGATTTATTGAAGTATTGGGGAGGAGGAGGTGCTTTGTGCACTTATTTATAATAATAAATATTATTATTGGACTTTTACCTGGTGTCTGATGTATAGTCTGAGGGTTCAAGGAGACAACAAAGCCCAAAACTGTCACACTATTTATCTATAAAAGTAACCCTCATGTCTATCTAATTATATAGTGCCTTTCACACCTATCTATCTATCTATCTATCTATCATATAGCACCTTTCACACCTATCTATCGATTATATAGTGCCTTTCATATTGATCTATTTTTCTGTCATAAAGTACCCCCCATGTCTATCTAATTATATAGTGCCTCTCATATTTATCTATCTATCTATCTATCTATCTAATCTTCAGTCTACTTCCAGAGTCTCTACGCAGTCACTGGCTCATGGTGCAGAATCCTGGATTCAGGAGAAGCTGAAAAGCTTCTTTTCTCAAGGAATGAAGAAGTTAGTGGGACGACACAGGAAGTGCATCAGTCTGCAGGGAGACAATGTGGAGAAGCGGTCGAACTGTTACTGCCTTTACTTTTCGATTCTCCTTCAGGTTACCAGCGTCTGACTGAAATGTTCCCACAGGTCACGTGAGGTAAATAATCTCCCGAAAGCAGCTCACTCAAGCCAGAGGGCTTTTCTGAGTTTCCCTTTAACACAGGAGTGAAGGCTGAATGAGCCACTCTGCTGCAGACACGTTTGTGCTTTGGATTTGCAAGTAACTGCAACTATTAGAGTGACAGCCATATGCTTATTAAGGCCTGTTGAGTGGGGACGCGGCTCCTTTGAAGAGATGGACATCACATTAAACTGGCAATCACTGCCCACACCCCGGCCACCACCTCCACTAAGAGGTCCGACAAACGGCAGAACGGAGTGCGCCCGAGACAAACGACTGACGGCTTGACCACTTTGTCTCCTCCAAACGCAGCCGTAGCCAGCAGGACATAAAGCCCCCCATTCAAATTGAGGTTTGCGCCTTTCATTCTCTCACTAATCCATAAAATTACACCTGTCACTCGAACACAGATTTATTAACACTATTTCCTGATCCATGGAAAAACTATTAAAGCTCACAAAAGGCAAAGGATCTCCAGTTAATTAACATCACAACCTTTCGCATTGCACTATTCAGTTTCTTATTTATGAGATTAATTAAAATATGTAAATCCCAATGTGAAATGTCCCTAAGATTTAAAACTATCAGAAGCGAGGCAATAAATACGTCAATAATGGGCCAGGCATTGACAAGCGGCCAACCTTTCATGGGCTGGTGAGCCACGTGGAGGCTCTTCAACTCCGTCTCCCAGCACTTGGGCACAAGCGTCTGTGCTCCTCACACTCCATCAAAACACAGTCTCAGTGCCCAGCCAGCACAGAGCAATTAGTCTCCAACTTTAATTTCAAGGATCGAGGTAAAAAGTCAAAGAACGAAAGGCAGGCTGGCCGCTGAAACCGGGCACGGTAATGAAAGAGCGGGGCACCTAGGTTTAATACCAACCAGCATGAGCGAGGTGGGCTCAAGGGCCTCCTGCAAAATTAAATTTCCTGCTAAACGAACTGTCAATACAATCCTCTTTTTATCTGCACGGAGACAAGAGAGAGCAATAGAGAGAAACTCCAGGGGGAGACACACAGGACTCGGGGGAGTCCCGAGGCACAATGCTGTCAGTTCAGAGCGATAATGGAGGCTGACCGCTTTGTGAGAGGACTGCACGTTCAGCAGACAGAGCCAGAGTGGGGTAGGTAGGGTGCAGCAGCAGTTTCAAATTTAGGAAACTGGATTTAGCCAAAAGGGGGCGGACAGACACGTACAGTGCATTCCGAAAGACCCCTTCACTTTCGGCTCACTTTCATTTTCAATGGATAGATTTGCCATTTTTCCATATATACTGCGGATATGTGTCATCTGTTTAGCGATTCTGGGACCTTTAGAAACCCAAAAGATACGGGTTATGTTACGGGCGATAACATTTATCTGCAATCTGATTGGTGCAAGCTGATGTTGGGCTAACAGTTGTGGCTCTGATGAAGGATAAGTTTGGCATTTATCACGTGTACCCAAGATGGATGTCCTTGGTCAAATCAAGTCGGATGGAGCCGACAGTGTGCACTGAGACAAGACTGAAGAATCTGGCGTGAAGACTTTAGACGAAATTCAGATGAGGTGGCAGTGATTGGTAGAGTCATCGGCGACATAACTGGGCGTTACATTTTAGCTAGAAGTTAGCTTTGTCGATTTGATCTCGATTTCCCACGTGTGCCTGAGTAGCAAAAAGCAAACACCCTCTAAAATGGCATCAACAATGCGCAAAGCAAAACACTCCGTGGGCGTCGTTTTGCGTATTAACGATGAATCGGATACTCTGAATTGAGGGTGAAAAAAAAAAAACTGTAAAGAAACAACTCGGACTTGAAAAATACCAAACGTTTAAAGTCTCCAGTCTTATCATGCAGAAATGCGTGCCCCTCAAGCTTGATGTCCCCACCTTTAGATTTGTTAACAGCAGTGGTGACCTCGAGTATTTCTTGGGCCGTCCCATCATGGCACACCACCTGCTTTTCTCTTGAATTTCTCCCCTCAAGAGTCACAATCATTTTACAAATCCGACGACATCACAAACACACCAGCCCTTGAAGTTTTCCCAACACCCAACTCTGTGCGCCACAAAGGCCAATCAAATCATCTCACCTGTCCTGGTGAGGGTTGTAGTTCTGTTGGGGTCTGAGGAAGGCAGGGAAGAACAAGCAGAAGGCAGGTACCTGTAATCCAAGGCGACGGCTTTCTTCTGACAGAACACCACGATGGTGGTGCGCCTGCCATCGTTCCCAGTCTCCTGACGGACCGCCCAGAGCCGCGGAGCGACGGATCTTGCTCCCAGGAAATTCACTCCTTTCCTTAATTTCACCCTACAAAGGAAAAGAGCAGGACGTTAATATGGACACCATAACCCGAAGGACATGTGCACATAAAATACATTTAGAAGGAGCCGAGTCCAGACCATCCAAAATGGCACGATCAGTGTGAAGCCTGAAGGAAGGAGCAAAGGGGTAGGTGGGGATGAGGAATGTGAAACACATGTGTGCACTGCAGGGACTGCACACTCGTATTTTATTACTAAAAAAATGTTTATGATGCACCATCTGTTGGAATGACAAATGCAAGGCAGATGTCTGATTTATGCCATTTGGTATGGAGTTCATAAAAACTGTGTTAATGGATGCACTATGCCATCTGTTAAATGTATTCCATTTGTCATTCAAATACTAAAAATGTTTATGATGCATTTATTAATTTTTTATTTATTAAAAATGTTTGTGATGTGCCACTCGTTGGAATGACAGCGTAATGCATATGTCTCCGATATAAACTACATGGTATGGGATTTATAAAAGCATTATTAATGTTTACAATGTAATATGCTACGACAAATGCAGTGCATTTTATTACTATAAATGATTATGATGCACCATCTGTTGGAATGACAAATGCAATGCATATTTATTGGATTTATGTCATTTGATAAGGGATTTGTAAAACAGTGTTAATGTTTACAAAGTGCTATGACAAATGCAATGCATATTATTATTACAAAAGTTTATGATGCATTTATTATTTATTTCATTTATTATTTATGACAAATGTTTGTGCTGTGCCACTCATTGGAATGACAAAAGCAATGCAGATCTCTCTGATAAATGTCATTTGGTATGGGATTCGTAAAAGCAACATTAATGTTTGTGGTGCACCATCTGTTGGAATGTCAAATGCAAAGCATATGTTTGATTTATGCCATTTGGTATGAGATTTGTAAAACCATCATTAATGATTGTGATGTGCCATCTGTTGGAAAGACAAATGCAATGTGGTATATTACCACAAATGTTTCAGATGTGCCATCTGTTGGAAAACAGACACAGCAACCAGACAAACACCCTGATGATGTACATTTCTCCTCTTATTAACGTGGACAGCACACAACCCATTGACAAGTCAGGTGTGTTGCTCACATTGACAAAACACCTCCATGTCAGCCCCTACTACACGTATTCATTCTAAAGTTGGGGCTAAAGAGACCAACCCAAAATACCCCCAGAAAATGGCTCCCACAAAGAGGAGGATCATCATAAACATTCAGCTTGATCACAAAAAGCTAGAAAAGGAGAACAAAGAATCTTTTAGAAAATAAAAAGATTTACTACAAAAAAAAAAAAAAACAATTGACAAAATCTCAAAAGGTGACCCACAATAATCAAGTAAAAAAAAAGTCAAAAAGCACAAACCTCCAAAGAGGAGAAGTAACCAACACCAAGTGCATACAATGTACCACAGAGGGACTGCAATTCCCATGAGCCTTTGCAGGGCTGGGGGCAGTTCCCTCGTGGAGTCTTCTATCTCAATATATACATTTGAGGTGTCGGGGAAGAGGAAACCCTTCAGAGTTCCAAGGTGCTTGACAGCCGGTACCAAAGTTAACGAAACGGCAGTTCAAAAATTGCATTTTTACGCTACTGTTTTTTTTAAACCATGCAAAACTAGCTTAAATAAAGTGAAACGAAAAATATAACGTGGCCCCCGCTACTTGACCATTTCAGTCCCTCGCCTTCATCATATACAGTCATATGAAAAAGTTTGGGAACCCCTCTTAATTCTTTGGATTTTTGTTTCTCAATGGCTGATACTTCCTTTTAATATCTGACATGCCTTATGGAAACAGGAGTATTTCAGCAGTGACATGAAGTTTATTGGATTAACAGAAAATATGCAATATGCATCATAACAAAATTAGACAGGTGCATACATGTGGGCACCCCGACAGAGATGTGACATCAATACTTAGCTGAGCCTCCTTTTAGTCCTTTGAGGCTCTCGATGCTGTCCTCCTATAGCCTTTGACGAGTGTCTGGATTCTGGATGGAGGTATTTCTGACCATTCTTCATACCAAATCTCTCCAGTTCAGTTCAATTTGATGGACAGCCTGCTTCAAATCATCCCATAGATTTTCAATGATATTCAAGTCAGGGGACTGTGGCGGCCATTCCAGAACATTGTACTTCTCCCTTGCATGAATGCCTGTGCAGATTTCGAACTGTGTTTTGGCTCATTGACTTGTTGGAATATCCAACCCCTGCGTAACTTCAACTTTGTGACTGACGCTTGAACATTATCCTGAGGAATTTGTTGATATTGGGTTGAATTCATCTGACCCTCAACTTTAACAAGGGCCCCAGTCCCTGAACTAGCCACACAGCCCCACAGCATGATGGAACCTCCACCAAATTTGACAGGAGGTAGCAGGTGTTTGTCTTGGAATGCTGTGTTCTTCTTCTGCCATGCAAAGCGCTTTTTATTATGACCAAATAACTCCATTTGTGTCTCATCAGTCCAAAGCACTTTGTTCCAGAATGAATCTGGCTTGTCTAAATGAGCATTTGATACAACAAGCGACTCTGTTTGTGGAGCGAGTGCAGAAAGGGCTTCTTTCTCATCACCCTGCCATACAGATGTTCTTTGTGCAAATTGTGCTGAATTGTAGAAGGATGTACAGATACACCATCTGCAGCGATACATTCTTGCAGGTCTTTGGAGGTGATCTGTGGGTTGTCTGTAATCATTCTCACAATCCTGTCCATATGCTGCTCCTGTATTTTTCTTGGCCTACCAGACCTGCTGAGTTGGTTTAACATCAACTGTGCCTGTGGCCTTCCATTTCCTGATCCCATTCCTTACAGTTGAAACTGACAGTTTAAACCTCTGAGGTGGCTTTTTGTAGCCTTCCCCTAAACCAGGAGACTCAACAATCTTTGTTTTCAGATCTTGAGAGTTGCTTTGAGGATCCCATGCTGGCTGTCACTCTTCAGAGGAGAGTCAAAGGGAAGGAAGCACAACTTGCAATTGACCACCTTAAATACCTTTTACCACTCATGATTGGACACTCCTGTCTATGAAGTTCAAGGCTTAACGAGCAAATCAAACCAAGTAATCAGCACTGAGCAGTGACAGGCATTCAAATCAGCACAATGACAAGGGGACCCACATTGGTGCACAGCCAGTTCTTCACATTTGATTTAATTTCATACAACTAAATACTGCGTCACTAAAAATCTTTGTTCAGAAAACACCGCAGTACTCTGATGTTCCTAGGAAATGAAAGACACGCCACTGTTATCCTTTTTATTGAAAAGAGAGTCAATTATTATGCAGGCTGAGAGGGGCTCCCAAACTTTTTCGTATGACTGTATTCTCAAGTTTTCTCGTAATCTGGCAGCGGTGATCCATCTCTGTCCATTCAAGTGAAGCCCCCATCAGAAGTGTTTTCTGTTCACCGTTTTAAAGTTTATTTTTCAAAAGGGTGGCGTTTGGACATGGCACACTAGCATGGAGTGGGGAGCTCTGGTGAGGGGCTTGTGTGTCTGATCTCAGAGGACCGGTCACAAGACCCCAACTAGGCCACATTTTCATTTTTATTTATTCATCTATTTTTTTCAGCTAACTTCTATTCCTTACCTTAAGGTTCTGAACTCGTCCCACCCGGGAGAGGGGGTCTGTGCGTTTAATACAGAGCTCATTAGAAAAGGCGATAAGCACACCAGCCAACTCTCAAAGGAGGAGAGCTGCCAACGAAGGGATTTAAATCTCGCTCTTTGACACCGAGCAAATCAGTTAAGCTACGTGAGCTCCAGACGCTTTTTCTTTCAAAGGGTCTCAAAGTTGTTCAGGACTGCGCATGGAAACCCCCAGGGACGATGCTGTAGGATCTTGCTAGAACCTTAACTCATCTCCGTGACTAGGAAAAAAAAAAAAAATCAATGAAGACCGCCAAAGACAGCTGCATTGTTATGCCCCAGGCGTCTCCAGGATCTCACCTCACACACACGCAGGTCAAACAGCTCGCCGAGTCGGAAGAGGCTCCAGACGGTCCCACTTACACTGACATTCCATTAAAGGGGTCTCTTTCACGCATCAAAACGGCCTGTAGTTGGGAGATGAAGCCCGAGCCATTTTAGAAACCTAATTTGAGGTTGGACTTTCAGGGGTCACCTCAGCAGCCACCAAGGGGAGGGGAGGCGAGTCTCCCGTTTTACGAGGCTGCAATCCACTTCACCTGCCTGGCATCGGATTGTGGGGAGGACGTGTGAACAGCAGACCAAGGTGGGAGTGACGGGATGGTGACAAAGCTGTCCCACTCCAGCCTGCCTGCCGCCTTTCACTCCATCCATTTTTCCAACTTTTGGGTCTGCAGAACAGGAAGGAAAACATGGATGGGACAGAAGTGGAGCGCACACAAACACTCACTCAGGACCTACTAGAGTGCCACCACCATCTTAGTCTAATAAATAAATGAAACACACGACGTGAGCAAACTGGGAGAACTGGGAGACGCTGCAAGGGCCAAAACATTAAATATCTGAGACGAGCCAACAAAACCACAAAAACAAAATGGACAATTCCAGAAGATGAGGCCTTCCAGAACCTCCTCGAGACTAAACCCAGTTGCGACACCAGGATGGCACGGAACTTGGAGTCCAGAAGAACAACCCTTTCAGGGTCCTGGGCTGCTGCCAGAGAGGAGAGGACCACCCCAGTTTCCATCAAACCCTCAAGTGCTCCAGATGACCAATCTCAGGATACTACAAGTTTAAAATTAGCCCTTTGGCCTCCCCTCGAGGAGTCGGGAGTCAGCAGGCGACACTCAGCTGGAGGAGAGGAAGACGTGTATTAACGTAAAATTGTGCCGTTTGTGGCTGTAAAAGGAGGTCCCACCCGTTATTTTAAACCCAGAGTTGTGTGGGGTGATATTGTGACTGCGGTGTTGGGGCCCCAGTGGCGCCCCCTTGTGGTTACAAACCTCAGTCTCTCTTTCTCTTTGTCTCTCTTCAGCCCGGCAGACTTCGGTCTTCTCTTCTGAACTCACTTTGACACTCGTCAGGTCAAAGTTCAGTCCTTTAACTTAATGGCGCTGGTGACGCGTGCATCTTAATCAGTCTTCATGGCAAAGGGGTTATTAAGGGTCACTGACTGAAATCAAGGATAATCACTTTTTTCACATAAATGCCTTTCATAAAATACATTTGGGAAATTCAACCACACTGACTGGTGACTCTCATACTCAAGTGGTCCGGCAATTACATTTGGTCTTTGGTCCAAAATATACTGCTCAAAAAAATGAAAGGACCACTTTTAAATGCGAGTATAGCATCAAGTCAATGAAACTTGTGGGCTGTTGATGTGGTCAGTTGAGTAGCAGAGGGGCTTGTTCATCAGTTTCAGCTGCTTTGGTGCACTAGAGGGGCAACAATGAGATGACCCCCAAAACAGGAATGAATGGGTTAACAGGTGGAGGAAGGCCACTGACATTTTTCCTTCTCATCTGGTTTTTCACTAGTTTTGCATTAGGCTACAGTCAGTGTCACTACTGGTAGCATGAAGTGATACCTGGACCCCAACTTCTCCAGGATGGCACATCAATACGTGTCTCCCATTGCCAGAAGGTTTGATGTGTCTCCCAGCACAGTCTCAAGGGTATGGAGGAGATTCCAAGAGACAGGCAGTTACTCTAGGAGAGCTGGACAGGGCCAGAGAAGGTCCTTAACCCATCAGCCAGCAGGACCAAGGGAACAGGATGAGCACTCCCAGAGCCCTACAAAATGCCCTCCAACAGGCAGGCCACTGCTGTGAATGTGTCTGACCAAACAATAAGAAACAGACTTCATGAGGGTGGGTTGAGGGCCCGACAATGTCCTCTATTGGGCACCATGGAGCTCGATTGGCATTTGCCATAGAATACCAGAATTGGCAGCTCCACCACTGGCACCCTGAGGTTTTCACAGATAAGAGTAGGTTCACCCTGTGCACATATGACAGACATGAAAGGGTCTGGAGAAGCAGTGGAGAATGTTATGCTGCCTTTAACATCGCTCAGCATGACCATTTTGGTGGTGGGTCAGTGATGGTCTGGGGAGGAGGCACAGACCTCTACAAGCTAGACAACAGCACCTTGACTGCCATTAGGTATCGGGATGACATCCTTGGCCCTATAGTCAGACCCTGTGCTGGTTCCTCCTGGTGCACGACAATGCCCGGCCTCATGTGGCGAGAGGATGCAGGAATTGATACCATTGACTGCCCCCCACACTCACTTGCCTGACCTCAATCCAATAGAACACCTCTGGGTGGGACATTACGTTTGGGTCCATCTGACATCTTAGCCTGACCAGGAGCTCAGTGATGCCCTGGTCAAGATCTGGGAGGAGAACACCCAGGACACCATCGATCACCTCATTAGGACGTTGTCAGACATGGTGGGGGCATACAAAATACTGAGTACGATTTGGAGTTGCTGCAATGAAATTTCGGGGAAGTGAAGTAACATGCCGAAACATTTTTTGACTTTGATTTTCAGGGTGTCTTTGAATTCAGTCCTCTCTCTGTAGGTTGATTATTTTCATTTCCATCAAACGATGTGGCGGCCATCCTTTCGTTCCTAGCACATCACCCTATCAGTCCATAGCAGTAGAGAGAGACAGCAGGATTGAGATCCGATGCGTTTTCTAAGTGTTCCTTTCATTTTTTTTGAGCAGTTTACTTTTGAGTTCCACTGAACTACAACGAGAGACCCAAATGCACAAGTCCTGGGGCGACACCTGCCTTGACACACGCCTTCTGGGTTTCACTTCAATGGCTGGGGCTTTCAGTGCACAAATCCAGTCGCAGGCCCACCACACGGCTTGCCTGTCATTTCAGGATTAATCCCTGGGGTGGAGGGGGTTTTCAGGTGGGACACGCAGGACTAGCAAAAATTCAACAAAGCAGCAAGTCCACTGAGGAATCAAACCACTGCCCGAGAATGGGACACCTGCGCAGCACTCGCCTCTCGGCCTCAGCCTGAACCCGGAGCTTCAAGGTTAGCGGCGTACACTTGTGTCCCTTTGGGGGGATCGATAGTTAAATGAGTCATTAAGTGGTAGCTTTTCCACTTGGTTTGCTGCCCTGATTGCATTCCTTCTCAATTTTTGATGCAGAAGCGGAATACAAATGAAGAGGCATCTGGAGAAAGCCACCGAGGCCGGGTCCTGCATCGGGCCCTTAGGGATATGGGAGTACACTACGTAACGGAAAGAACGTCCGTCCGTGTGAGAGCAATGAGATCGGAAGGCAGATGACGACCCTCCCAGAGACTCCCACTGAAGTGGGCATGAGGGCACCTTCTTAAAGGAGTTCCATAAGCCACCCTCTTCAGGAAAGCAGTGGCAGCACAGGGTGACTTGCAGAACTGAGCCTTTGTGGAACTCGTTTGTGTGGAGTTCACCAATCCTCCCAAGATGGGATGGGGTTATGTGTTTCTTGAGATGCCACAGTTTATTCACCAATTCCAAAGTTGCACAATGGTGTGCCCTGTCATAGACTGGCTGAGCTGTCCTGGATTTGTCTGGCACAGCTGCCACCTCCATAGTGCATTACACTTGGCAGAAGGTGAGTTCAGGAGGCGGGGGGATCTGAACAGAACGGGCTCATTCAAGCCAATAGGAAGGTCTTTAATACCCGAATGACAGCTCTGGAAAAGGGCATCCCTGGGCACACAGTGTGTCAGACCTTAAAGAGGGTGGGCATCAGCTAGTAATGGGCATTCTGAATCACTTTACTGATTCCGTTCTTAAGTAAATTGATTCTTTAGGCTCATTTATAGGATTAGAGGTTGGCGCATATGGGATGCCCAGGGTGGAGTGGGTGGTGGGGTGTGGCAGATGGTTGCATCACAAACACATCTTTTTAATATTTATACATCATTTTCTATACATGAATACACTTGCTGAAGTGCCCATCACTGCCCAGGTAGATATGTAGGACTGCTTAACGGACAGAAAGCCAAGGTTTGTGCGCTTTTGTCAATGGTCACCCCGTTGTTATTGCAGGCTGTCCTTTCCGTCATCCACACTGCCCCTCTGCCAACGTCTCCGCTCTCGTAATCTTTTTGGGTGCAACTGGCTTCCAGAACGGCGGCATCTCCTTGCTGGGCTACGACCATGAAATCTGTTCATGTCTGACTTGCCCTCTCAGTTCAAGGTGGGCAGTTACTTTCAGATGTTTCACTCACTCTAAGCCAGCAGGTGGCACTAGTGAGCAAAGAAAACAAAAAAAAACAAAAACACACGGGGACTCCCAGGGTTCAAATTTTGGGTTAGTCTGTCGTATACAATGACAGCCAATCCTAGTTATCGATGTCCTACCCTGACAGACTCGGAGAACTAAACCTGTTTAATCTGAGCTGTGTGGGGACCTAATTGAGGTCTTCAAAATCCACAAAGGCATTGATATACTTGAGAACATCAGTGGACATTATGGGGAAGTGCATTTAGGACTGAAGCCAGGAAGAACTTCCTTATGCAAAGAGTTGTGGAAACTCTACGAGACCTGGAGTTGAATTAAAAACCCTGACAACCTTGAAGAAGTGTCTGGGTAAGATATTGGGACAGCTTACTTATTAGCCAAACAAATGAGTGATAAATGAACTGCATGGTCTCCTCACGTTTGTCAGATTTGAACGTTCTTATGTTTAAACAACTGACTGGAAAACAGATCTTGTCGTCCCTATCTGGAAAGGGAAGGGTGATCGCCTGGACTGCAGCAACTACAGGAAGATAACACTGCTCTCGGTGCCGGGTAAGGTCCTTGCTAGGGTCGTCCTCAATAGGATCCGTGATCACTTGCTCACCTACCAACGACCGGAACAGTCTGGTTACACCTAAGTAGTCTACCATTGACCACATCCTGGCACTGAGGGTTCTCATGGAGCGCAAACACAAATATCAGCAGAGTTTCTTTGCAGCCTTTGTCGATTGTTGCAAAGCGTTTGACTCAGTTGGTCGAGCTGCCCTGTGGGACATCCTAAGGGTCTGCGGGATTCCCTCGAGGTTGCTGGTAGCTGCGGCAAAGAAGTGAATCAGCAGCAGAAACGGCTCACTAATGAAGAAGAGGGCAAGAATGAAAACCTGCAGTCACTGCGAACCACCAGGACCGGAGTTGGACACACCTGGTCTATGTAATAAGAGTGGGCTAACGTCCCCTTAGGACCCAAACACAGTGACACACACAGAGGTGCGCACAGTCAGGCGGTCAATGGGCTTAAACGAATGTCGTATGCCAGGATGAGAGTTGAGTGGGTGCACTAAAGCTTTCTCTCTTTTCCCAGCAGCTCCAAATCCACACCCAGTTCCTCCACAGACTCCACTTCCAGACTACGACTGGGCTCTGACATCACTTCCGGTCAACATGGTGGCCACGCCCCCTTCCTCTATAAAAACCCAGCCTCCTTCTCCTTATATCCCCAACAGTCCCGCTCTTTGATGGCTACTCTGTTTGAGATCCTTTTCACCCCCCCACCCCAAACCCTTCTGACGTCTCCACAGGGAGGTGTGTGGCACGAACATACAAGTGAAGAATGTGTGGCACTATCAAGTCATCCTTAAAGACTGCTTGCATCACCACGTGGCATCATGCCATCATTACTGGAGGTAAAGGGGGAGGTGGCTCATAGTCAGACCAAGCTAGGTGGAGCTCAAAGTGGCCACTAGGTATATAATGTGGACAGTAAGGGGCACTGCCACACCACCACACTGAGTTTTGTGATTTATTGAGTACAATGAGCTTCACAAAAGCTCTCCAGGGCACGCTGTTTCTCTTTAACTCTTCTCTTGCTCTCCTCTGGATGTGGCAGCGTCCGGGTCAGTCAGAAGTCCCAAAGACCTTGGAGGATAGTTCCAAGATAGCACCTCCCAAAACCCCCTCTGGTGGCACCCACAGGGCTGCCCGCTGTAGGGCACTGCAACCCCCAGCGTACCCAGCGGTAGCCCATGGGTGTACCTGTTCACATGTCCTTCCAGCTGGGTACTTGTTCCTCCATTGATGCCAGTGTACCCATTCCTTACAGGGCATCTATGTGGAGACGGGGGGCCTCCTGCCTCTTTTCAGGTGGGTCTTCTTCCTGAGTCCAATCCGTCAGGGATGCCTGTCCATTGCCTTCCAATGAGAAGAATGTTGATGGGGGTGCCGGACCCTCGTTGAATTCCCTAAGGATTAATTAATTAAATCAGACAGACAAGGCACTGAAGTCATCAAACGAGAGATTTGAAGCAAAACACACTGGCAAACTGGAGCCGAGCTGGTCTTCTGAAATTACCAGGAAAAAGGAGACGAGGAAGACGGCGTCCCACGCTGGGCCCCCGCTCTGGATGTCACTTCTAGCCCTGGGCTCCTTGCTCTGGTGTTTTGTTTTATTTATATTGTCTTTTTCCTCCCCTCACAATTGCTACTCTTTCTGGCCACTGACTGTCACATTTGGCTTCTTTGCCGGCGCGCACTGATGAAAAGCGAAAACACGGCCATCGCTGCGGGTGACGCTGAAAACGGAGTTCACAGGGGAGGAAGTGAAGGAGACACGAGCCCCGCTTCTGGGTCTCTGTCTACCTGGGAGAGGGAATGAAAAGAACCAAAGGAGAATTCAAACACACTTGTTAGGGGGTAACGGCGCCTCCAACTGTGCACCCCTAAAGAGCCGCCACTGACACCCTGCTAACCCATTCCAGCCCAAAGGTCTCCACCAGGACTGGGCTTCTCTCTGGCTGTTGATCTGTCATCAATCTGCAGACCCGCACGGCCCACAAGTAAAAACTGACATCCTTACAGATGCCCACCCTGGAAAACACGGCTTGTAAAAATAAATAATATGAATAATAATACCAATAATAATAATCTGCTGCTCAAGGCACAACGGGGAAAGGCAAGGAACTGCGAAATTAAATAATCAAACGTGCAGCAGAGGATCAGTGAGTCACACCCGGCCTCGCTCGCCGATGTCAACTTCTGAGACCCCTGTGGCTCACCTGACGTGCAATCCGCTTTCGCTGTTTCTTGAAACAAAAATCAGGACCTTCCAGGACCACATCGGAAAAGTGGATGACATGGCGGTGACAGGATCTGAGCTGTTCTTCATGGCGACTAGGGCAGAGCGTGGACGAAAAGTGCCTGCGCGTGACAAGGTGAGAGGCTCATCACGTTAAATCAGTCATCTGAAGACTGCATAGCTGTGCCGGAACGATACGAAAACTTTGAGACCCCAGTGCCAAAGCAAATATGGAAAACTTCAAATCATATCCGACTCCACCCTCCCCGACGCGCCACACACTACGCAACGCCTCCATCTTAAATAGCTGCAAAGTTGCACTAAAGTAAAGGGGAAGGGGGTTGGGTGTCCCCTTGAAATCTCGATGGGATACCCATTAAAACCTGATCTCGTCGAAGGCAGAGGGGGTCAATCCAGTTGGCTGCCCAGGATTCCATTCATTGTGCTCCAGACACCAATCTGGATGCCCATAGAGCTCCACGTGGGTTTCTGGGTTGCTCTTTGTAAAGGACTACAAGTCCCATGATACCCTGCGGGTGTCCAAATCAGGAGACCTGCACTGCCAGCTCCCGCATTAGCAGATAAAACTGCCACAGACCGTTCACTACACTCCAACTGTCCCAACTTAGGACAGTTGGCCATCTCGGCCGGGTTGCTTCTTCCATTCTGGCCTCCTGTGCTCTCCAACCCAGGATGCCGGTCCTCCGTGGCACCATTTACCAGATGTGTTTGTCCGTTTATCTACCCGGGATCTGGCGGAGGAATAAGCCCGTTACTGGAGGTGCCTTTGCAACTTTCTGGGACTTGTGTGTTTTGAGACTCCAACTCCTAGCAGCTCCTCTTTGCCTTTTGTGCTGCACGGAGACTTCATTCTTTGTATGAGCATTTTTGTGGAAACAAACCTTCTTACATCTAAAAAGAGTCTGTGCCTGCCTTTCTGTCCAGCCGGAGTTTGGCAGCACGCCCCCCTCTAGTGGATATTTTTGGAAGTGTTTCTTGAACTCCAAGTTCACAACAATTCATTGCATAAACAAACTGGAAACAAAAAAAAAAAAAAACAAGCAACGTGCAATAAAATGAAACTGTGAACAGGACATTGGGATGTGTAAGCAAAGCTTCGTCGAGAGAAGCTTCTCGTTACAATCGATCATTTCAACGAGTGAAACCGTGGCTGTGCTCAATGCACTGCAACAAAACGTAATTAAGGCAAAATGTCAGCCTGCACCACCTTTTAAAGGTGATTACAAGCTTTCCCCCTTGCTCAGCATCTGAGAGGCGTCCAAGACCTTTACGGGGTATTGATTCTGGAATGATGACTTGCAGGCGGAACCTGCCGTGTTAAGACAGCGGACGGTAGGGGGCACAGTTTATGCTCGGATGCGGAGAGCTTGGTGTACACGAGCAAAGCAAAAGCAAACGGAACGGCAGCCGGGTGGTCCTCACGTTGTCTGGGCCGAAATCCTAGTTGCCCCAATTAGGCACCGCACTGGATCAACCCTTTTATTTGCAGTCATTTGTAACAATGTGACAACCTCACTTAAGTGGCACCAGTCAACTGGACTGGACTGGCATTGAACCTCGGATGCCAGGAGATTCCTGGCCATAAACACCCCCTTATTCAAGTTGGGATGGCAGCCCATCCGTTGCAGTACTCACCCCCCCACTCCCTTTGATCTGCTGATCACTGTCACGTACTTTGTGACAGCTTTGAAGAGTAAGAGCTGCAGTTCGAAATGCTAGAAAACAAAAAAGTCACAAAACTCATCGTGGCCACGACACAAGAAGAAGAAAGGCGAGTGTGAAATAGATCATGGGAAAGGCGCTATATAAATGACAAGTATTCGTGTTATTAATTAATATTAATGTCAATTAAGGAAGGGGCGACTTGAGAGAAACTGATCAACAGTTTAGTGACGACTGCCGCGGCCTTCTGGGACTGGAGGCGGGGTTTACTCATTTGCTTTCAAAATTTGGCTTAACTTCGTCAAATGAATAGACAGGAGCCATGAAAAAGTTTGGGGCAGCCACCCGTATACTTTTTCCTGGCTGCGAAATTGGTTTAAGGGTGTGCAGGTTTGAGAACTGCCTGGATGAGGCAAAGATGAGATGGCAGAGGAAGTGACGTCATCTGGGGCCTGAACTGGAAGTTGCATCATTGGGACCGGAAAGTGACGTCTTCTGGACCGTTAGTGCCGTCCTCGGGGCCAGAAGTGGCGTCCTCGGGGCCAGAAGTGGCGTCCTCGGGGCCAGAAGTGACAAGACGGCCTGTAGGGATGAGGTGCAAAGACTGATTGCTCCGTGCGCGAAGAAGAACCTCGCCCTGAACTCCACCAAAACAAAACAACTTCAAGACAAGCCACAACTCTACAGACAGCAGTAGAACCTCGAGGGTCTGTCCGGGGTCGGGCCCAGGGGCGTGACGGAGAGGAGAATGGCAACTTTAAAAATGATACGCAGCAGATTAGAGAACTGTCATATGAATTTACAAAAGAAAATATCATGTTAACAAAATGATTTAATATTGTAACGACCAGCGTAAGAAGCAAATACAACTCGGAGGTAGTGGGGTTTTCTACGTCTTACTTGGAGTCTTACACTCCATTCTCTGTGTTACGGAGCCCACCTCTCAAACAATACATTAAAGCTTTCCCCACCGATCAGTTTATCGCCCGCCACTTGCACTTGCGTTCTTTCTTTCTTATCCACCACAAACACTCCTGCCTATCGTCTCCTGACTCCCTACTCCATTCTTCCTCCCGCCGGACCTTCCTCTTCCTCCTAACCTCTCCTGTCCGCCTCAGAACAGAAGCCCCGCACCCAGTCACCCACCATTTCTGCCTCCCCACAGCGCATCACAAGCTGCCGGCCTGTCACAATACGTTACCAAAAGATAATATAACAGAGTTTAAAGAGAAAATTACAATACAGAAGAATATTAGCATCAATACAGAACAACATTACCGCAAATGGTTTCCATTTTCGACACATTTTCCAATTTTGTCTTTTTATCATTCACTGTTGTTCTTCCTACTCCATAAATTGAAGCAATACTTGATGCACTTTTGTAAATGTTTAATATTTTCAATTTTTTGTGACAATTCCAACACCACACGCATACATTTATCAGCCATAACAATGTATAATACATTAAATATAACAAATGTGAACAGAACTGAAGGTACGCAGCTGACACTGAGATTTCAAAATGCGGCCTGACATGTGGTGCTGGGGAAGAACATTACAGCACACTAGCTGAAGGGCGAGCTGCTCCAAGGAGTGCACCACACACACTTAGTTTTCTTTTTCTCTGTGGCGGATAATCGAGGTGTTACTGTACATCAGCGGTTCTCAACCTTTCTAGTGCCGCGACTCTTTAATACAATTTCCCATGCTGTGGCGACCCCAACTATAAAATTATTTTCGTTGCTATTTCACAACTGGAATTTTGCTACTGTTATGAATCATAATGTAAATATCTGATATGCAGGATGTATTTTCATTGTTACAAATTGAACATAATTAAAGTGCAGTGATTAATAACAAAAACAATATGTAATTATATATTGTGAAATATTTACTTCTAATTACAAATAAATAAAATTTTGTCTTTATGACTTAGGTTTATTTGTTTTTCTTCATTGTGTATTGAACTGTATTCACCGAATTCATGTTGTATACTTATGTGAAAAGCATGGCGTCTCATGGGTAACAGTCTTAATATAACAACAGTAAACTACATTGCTACAAAATTGTTGCGACAGTACGCGTAAAAAGCCAACGTCGGTGCGAAGGTTGAGGCTGCTTCTTTCTCACCAGATTAGAAATTCTCAGGGCAGTCTTTGCAAGAGCACAACGGAGATCATCTTCTGCCACAAGTCCACTTCTGCATTTAGACTTGACAACCAACAAGCTGGAAAACCCTGTTTCACAAAGATATGTTGTTGGAAATAGAAGAAGAAGTGCGTAAATCCCTGCAACGGCGTGACGTTACGTAACGTCATGTTGTTTGATGTACAGTAAACAGTTATAAAGTTACGACAATTAAAACGTTTGAAATTATTCTGATTCAATTGTCTGCAACACACATCCTCAAATGACAATTATAGTAAAAAACTAGCAACTACCAATGGAAAAAATGTGTACAACAACAAGTTTTTACACTTTAGAATAGACAAAACCCATATTTCCAATGGTCTTAGGCGACCTCTGGCAAATCGTCATTTGACCCCTGACAGGGTCGCGACCCCCAGGTCGAGAACCACTGCTGTACGTCAATGGGGAGTGTGCAGAAGGAGCTCCTGGTTTCTGGGTATACGCCATGACACACACGTGCGCATGGGAGGCAGCTGAAGGGCTCAAAGGAAGGTAATTCCATGCCAGACCAGGGGGGCTGCAAGATGCGCTGATACTTTTCTCTTTTTCAACTGCAGACTCGTTATGGGAAACTCCACCTGGCCTCCATGACGTCACTTCCGGTCTGGAAGACGCCCTTTTCCGATCATAAGCCCCATGGCGTCACTTCTGGTTTTCCGCTCCCAATCACCTCACTTCTTCTGCCGCACCATCTCAACCTCACCAGTCAGTTCTGTTTTTGGACTCGAACCTGTACACATCTGTACTAAAAAAAAAAAAACTCTTCCATTTGCAGCCAGGAAACTGCTGCCCCAAATCTCTTTATAGTTCCTGTCTCGTCATTGATGACACTTTGCAGCAGATCTCTTCTGGTCCAGAAACAGCACAGTGGCAGTCCAAAGACCCCACTTCATGAGGATCCTCAGCCTTTATACAAAACAACAAGCAGAAGGAGGAGCTGCCAGAGTCCTCCTACCGCCGCTCCACTGAGAGGGTGCCGTCACGTGACATCTCCACGGGTACGCCAGCCGCTCACTGGCAGACAGGAGAACCCTTCACAGGACCAGAACTTTCTAACTCTGCCCTCTTCGACATCCATTTGTTTGTGCTGCTGTCCCCCCGACAGTCGCTTCACGCCCATCCAATGGTGGACAACCAGATTTAAGAACCGTTTCGACCCCAGGGGAACACGAGGACTGAATTCTGCTGAACACTTCTGACAATGGCCGACATAACAGCAGTCGCTCTTGCACTACAAGCCCAGGCTTACATTCTTTGCACTTTGTATTATTTATTGATTTCTAGTATTGCGCTCAAATTCATATGTGCCTTATACCGAAGTGCAATATTTAGGTATTGAATTATAATTTCATTATGTCCATTTAGGATTGCTGCTGCTAAACTTTCACTGTACTTAATGCAATGACAATTAAAAAGAATCAGAATTGGGGCGCTCCATAACCCAGCATTCCCTTTGCCTTCTTAATGGCTTCTGAACACTCTCTGGTAGGTACGACCCTCCCAAAATAAAAATCGGGAGTGGTCTCCCCTCGACTTAGATAATGGGGATGCATATTTGAGGAGTAAACCGCAAGACAATGATTTTTAGATTATGTACATTAAACATCCGTCACCAACCAATTAAATCAAATTAATAATATATTGAACAATTATTATAAAAGTAAAGCTGAACAAATTGGACTCTGTGGCTGCATGAATAAAACATTTGCTTTGAATAAAAACTTTACTTTGCCGAAAATTCTGGATAAATTACCACTTTCAGTAAGCGGAAGTGGGTCAAAGGTTGCTTGAGACTTTAGTTATGCGGGTAAATATGAAAATTTTGTTTATGCAAAAGTTCCCAAATATGTACGTATTACCATTTGAACGTCACACAGAAAATTGCAATAACCTCAAAAGCAGTCGTTTTTCGATAAAAATGCAAAGCAACAAAAAATGCATAGAATGTGGAGCGTTACCGTAATATGATGTGAAATGATCAAATTTGTAATATTTTTGGGGAAACGTTTCAGGGAAAGTAGAACTACCAGTTCTACCCGTTACCAATAGTCCAAAAGTTGATAGGAATCTACTCAAAGCATCATGATGCACCAACATTGATGGACTGAAAGCCAGAAGTCTACGTGACCATCATCATCAGGTCCTTCCATGAAAACCCTAAATACAAAGAGGACTGTTTGACTTATGTTAGGTAGATTGCCCAGAGGGGACTGGGCGGTCTCTTGGTCTGGAATCCCTACAGATTTTATTTTTTTTCTCTAGCCTCTGGAGTTTTTTTTTTGTTTTTTCTGTCCACCCTGGCCATCGGACCTTACTCTTATTCTATGTTAATTAATGTTGACTTATGTTTATCTTTTATTTTTTATTGTGTCTTCTATTTTTCTATTCATTTTGTAAAACACTTTGAGCTACATTTTTTTGTATGAAAATGTGCTATATAAATAAATGTTGATTGATTGATTGGTTTTGTACTGAATACTTGTACACAAAATTTGAATGACCTTAGTGAAAGCCTACTCAAGTTATCGTGTTTACACAGTGTGAAAGAAATAGTCTGAACACACAGAAAAAGGTTTGGGGCAGCCACCTATAAGTTGTCCCTGGCTGCAAAAGGGTCTTGCAATGAGCAGTGAACTGATTTGACTGAGGAAAAGATGGCGGATTTAAAAGCAAAGCCGGGAAGTAATGACATCCGGCAGAGGAACCGTAAGTGACGTCTGTCTTGGTGCCGAAACAGGATGTGTCATTAAATCAGACAGGTTTTCCTGTCTTTGGCCTGCTGAGATAACAAAAATAGGTTTAGCACACCCGTCTAACCCCTGGCCTGGAGGGTAAGTACCTCCACTTGTCCACTCAGCTCCCTCCCTATCGCATGTGTGTGACACACACACACAGACAGACATAATTCCACTATTGGACTCAGGGAAGTCTAAAATGTTGAGATTCATCAAAATCACGACATTGAATTTTTGGACGATTCCAAGACTTTTCGTATATACGAGAAAGTAATAAACAGTCGAGAACGATGTTCCAGTGTGAGCCAACCGGGTGGGCTTTCAATGTGCAGCAGGCAGAAGGCAATTAAGATGGACAGGACACGTCATGGCTGCTCCACCAAGATAGCAAAGCGAGGACGGTTCATCAAACAGCAGCGGAGTGAGCCGTTATCAGCATTAAGAGCGCCAAGGCCATGAGGGAGCAGTGCCTGCCACGAGGTGGACCAAGGAGACAGAACAGTGTGTCCGCACAAACACACACTAAAAAAAAAAAAACACACAAAGTGTAGCCGTTGAACAAGAGCCTCTTTAACATCTCAATCCAGCCTGAGAGCACTGCTGTCCAGAATCACAAAGAGCCCAAGAACTCCTCTCTACGGGATAATTAACCTCCCATCAGTCCCGGCTGCTCGGCACGCAGGCTTCAAGTGCTTTCCAGAATCGAAAAGCGCACTCCAGCACCTTATTTAAAACTAATAATGAGTCAGACATAAAGTTAGCCTGGAGTCACGAGAAGGATGGCTTTCCTTCAAAAAGACGATTTATTCTCAATATCCCGAACAAGTTGGATTCCATGATCTCAGAGCGCCCTCTCGGCAGCAACCCATTTAAAATATGAATCACAAATTGCGCTAAATTGAATTGCTTCTCTCTCCCCCTGTGCACCCTCATCTATCATTTTCTCAGCCTTAATATGCACTTCCCAGCCCATTTTCATATCATTGCCATTGTCTCAATCACAGAAACAATACGAGCCCGACAAGGAGCTCCTCACTCATGTTTGGGATGTTCAAGGTTACAGCTGAAGGAGATGGATGGGTGGAATTCTTAAAACCCTTCTTGTGTCAAAGATATTCTATTTTAGGGGTGGGGGGGGGCAGGGGTTGTGTAATGGAGTCATCAAGTGCCCATCTCTCAGTGAGGGCTACGTCAGCTGGCATCGCGTCAACAGGTCTGTGGATGACCGAGCGAAGCAGAGCGGCAAGAAAACGTCTGGGATAAAATGGCCTCCAGAAAGCCACGTGTGAGGAGAGGAGAGGAAAGGAGTAGCTGGCTGGCTGACTGACTGGGGGTGCTAAGGCTTTTTCGTGGCCGCTGCATCGGGGACATCACACCTTCATTTTCACTGCCATTGCCCAGCTGTGCCAGATGTCCCCTTGTAGGGACGAAGACAGAGGATGGATTGGGGCAACTTAGGACTCCAAATCAAATCAAAGGTGCAAAGCAGATCATCCACGTCATCCATCAGCCATTACGAGAAAATTACCCCAGGAAGAGGTCCTAAGTGGGCAGCGGAGCAAAATCACGGCCTCGAACTCGGACCGCCAAGACCCCAGTGACTGCCTTCCTGCTCCCTCCATCATTATCTGACTATGAAGCGACTCAAATCTAATCTGGTGCCTTAATGTGACACAAACCTGATGTGGACACAGAAATCTCAACTTTTCAAACCCGATTGGGTCTCATAATTTGGTCAATGCGTCCAATTCAACGGTTGGCTTGAAATTTGTCGATACATGCGGTCGTCATCATCACGACAAAACAACAATGGAAGGGAGCTGTGACAACACTCAGGGTCTCCACCCCCCCCCCAATCCATTCTCGTACCCACACAATTCTCCTGGTGCAGCAGTGCCAGCAGGAGCTGTGAAAACACCAAGAATCGACCAGTCGGGTTTTTCTTTTGCGTTCTCTGCCCAATGGTGTACACCTTTAACAAACTGCAGCCCACCGGGTGCCAGGTGTCAACAGAGGAAAGTCTGGGGATGTCAACCAGGACGTCCCACTTAGTAATGAACATCAGGCAAATACAAACAATAACGTCTCCAAGTACAACAGGAAGTCAGGCTCCGTCAATTGGCGTCCTTATAACATTTTTAAATGGGTCAGTCGTATGTGGGGCTCTGACTCGCAGTTTGCTCGACGGCTCAAATGCCAACTCCTCTCCGGGCAGCTGGGCTTCTTGTGTCGGCGGATCCCGGAAGGGGCGGGGCTAGGGGCCCCCATTGGGGGAGAGAGAGGCGAACACCGGTGACAGCCCCCCATCACCCTGGTGGGTTATCCCATACCTTGTCCAAGCCCGTGAGGATTTCCTCCAATGCATACACTTGACAAAACGTACACCGATATTTAAGAAAAGAAAAATCGATCTTTACCTTTGAATATATCATATGCGGCTTTTCTGAGGGGTGTTGAAACATAATGGTTTATTTCTTCTTGCGATAAATCTAATTACAATCTCTCGCTAATGTGGGTATATAATCAGAAATAATTGAAATGAATAAATTGACACATTTTGACCTCTGCTATTAATATTAACGCTACCTGGCGAAGATCAAACAAGGTAGCGGAGAAAGTAAAAAATCAATAGCCAAGCCATTTGCAGCGCACATCCCACTAAATTCATTTCCTCAAGATGAGCCGAGAAGAATTAGAGCAAGCCCTGGCCACCCTGATCCAGGAGTGCACGGCACACGATTAAATTAAAAGGCCATCACCTCCCTCGCACGCACTCCTCCTAACTGACAGTGGGTCAGGGGAGCCGGTGGAGACCGCGGGGCTCGTTAGGAACAAGGCGGCTCTTGTGGGACCCCTTCAAGGAGACTCTGCTTTCGCCAGCGGCAAAGCCGATTCTGTCAGGTCGCCCAGTGGTGGGTGTGAGTTTAGGCCAATGAGAACATGGGCGGGGCTTAAACCCGATGACAGGCCAAACGAGTTCCTTGAAGCAACGCTGCGCATGTGAGACGCAAATGGAGTTGAGAGGGCAGGAGGGTCGGTGGCTCTGCCAACTGTTCACTTACCCTCCGTGTGGAGTCCACGAGTTTTTCCCCTCTATATACTTCATTCCAGAGAAAGACATGTTAGGGGGATCCTAGATTAGCCCCGTTTGAGTGAGTGAGTTGAGTTCGGACCTGTGATGCCAGCCTGCCACAACCTTGAAGTGCATAAAGCAGGATCAAGGATGTCACAACTTACAAGGGTGAAAGACAAACAACACCGTTCCCTCCTCACGTAGGACTACGACGTCCAGTTAATTGTTACAAGCCGGTAGTTTGAACCATCAAAGAGTCTTAAAACTTCCACAAATGTCCACAAGAGGGGGAAATCCTGTCAAAAACCCTGGCGGCGCACAAAAAGAGCATAGCATAGCATCATAAAAATAAGAAGGTTCATTTCCACAAACTGTACGGAGGCACAGAAGAAAGCTCAGCGGAGTTCAAGAGGCAAAAATGGAAATTACCGGAAACACCAAGGCAACTGAAAGCAAACAATCCCCAGTACAAAAGTCGGTTAACGCGCAAAAAAAACTGTTGCTAGTCGTTCACTACAACGATTGTTCACAACATTAGAAGTCAAAAAACAAACCATGCATTTAAAACATCATGGGCATACGACTGAATGACTTGACCTGTGGATTGTGTGACACTGGTGACAGGAGATGTCTTTATTTTCTGATATTTCTTACTTTTGCTCAGGCTTCCGCACTAATCAGACGCTTTATGATGGTCGCTCTCCTTGAAAATGTGAGATGGAAAATTTTTCTCAACCGTCACTACAAACTTCATGGGGTCGAAACAAATATCATTAAACAGAAATGCCCACCTACCCCCCCACCCATCCACCATTACCTCACTGTCAGAAACGAATCGTTCACCTTACGCTCCTCATAAGGAGGAGACGAAACTCAACAGTGCAACAACATCCTGGAAAACAAATCCATTAGATGAAGGCCGCTTTGCTGAAATATATAATTAAACTATTAGCCTATTAAAGGAAAACGATTTCCTAGTAAACAATTAAACTATCAAACTGAATAATTAAAAGCCTAACCCATTAAGCTGATAAGCTATTAGACAATTACGTTCCAGAGAAAAAGTCTAATTAGAAAGAAAGGAAAGAGAAAAAAAAAGACAAAAAACCCCATCGGTATTCGTGAGGCACAACAATGGAGACCCTCAGTTGTAAACTTACTCAAATAACTTGAGAAAAGCAATAGGGGCTTGGAGGAGGGGGGGTTGGCGGCTCCCGTTAAAACACACACGAATGTACGGTTTGGTCAGGCCGTTGATGAATGATGAATACAATTACCGAACTTTACAGTGGGGCTATAAAATTAAATTGTCTAATATTCAGAAGATGAGTCTCTCTCTCTCTCTTTCCTTTTTTTTCCTTAAGAATCACTAACTGTAATTTAATTTGCTGCTTGCCAATTGAAAATTAAATCACTAAGAATGATTTCGCAGTCCTGGGGCTCCCCGCACACTAATCGCTCCATGCCAATGCCATCCGTCAGTGTCTCCTTAGTGCGGGGGGTTCGCGTCTCTGGTGTCCACGGTGAACTGCTGCTGCCTCTTAAGGGCCACACTTATTAATGGGGGTAGCGCTCTGTTTACATGCAGATCATCCATGAGAATGAGCCAAGAGCAGGTCCAGGATTTCAGCTGGCATGGGATTATCCTGAGTGGGCAGAGGCTTGTAGTATTCTTGAACTAAACTGTTACTTGTAAAGGGGCTGCTGATTAGACCCTCGCTTTCACCAAGCAGCATTGGCACCCTTGTGTCGTCTGGCACATGTGTTTATGTCCCTCACGGGTTCCCTGCCATCTCCTATCGTGAACGCATTCACTCAGTATGCCCAGCTGACAGCACAGCCACCCATTATAACAGAACTCCGGATCTGTGTGTCAGGTAGAAAGGAATGGACATATTTGAAAACACACACACACGGGAACATCCTAGGACACTTACACTAACAGATTAGAACTACCATTAGAACACCTTTGCGTGTGCAAATCCATGCAGATAGTTACTTTGCTTTGTGGCCAAATGTCTTGAAGCACAAAGTGCCACCAAGACTCAGTATAAACTAATGACATGAATTAGCTTAAGTGATTGCACTTCTGCATCTGGCAAGGAGGTGGCGATGTGTACTAACTCTCTCTCTCTGTCTGTCTGTCTGTCTGTATGTCTGTCCTCTTCTTCAGACCCTCTCCAAAGAAGGACCAGCATGACATCACTTCTGGTTTCCGGCCCTACAAGCACAGCCCTTCCTGCCCACCTGTCCTCAATGTACAAGTCACTTCAGATTGCCTACTGACCACTCATTGCTTCTTAAAGAGCACATCATACGGGACAGTCACCACAAACCTTTTAAAGCCTCATGTGCTTCTTTACTCTCTCTCTGTCTGTCTATTTATCTATATATTACATAGTGCCTTTCACATCTATCTATTATATAGTGCCTTTCACATCTATCTCAATTGTATAGTGCCATTCCTATCTATCCATCTGTCCATCTACCTATCGATCTATCTATCTATCTTATCCCTCCAACTACTTTATCTATCTACCTATTATAGTAACTTTCATATCCATCTATCTATCTATATATTATATAGCGCCTTTCACATCTACCTATCTCAATTGTATAGTGCCATTCCTATCTATCCATCTAGCTATCGATCTATCTAGGCTCGCAGGACCCCCATTGTAGGACCAGGCCATTGGGATGCCCACATAACACCTAGCTGAGGCAGATAGATGGGTGGAACTGGACCACGTGTCTGTCTGGAGGGTTGCCAACTGGGATCCCGACTGTTTCATCATGTGGTGGGTGTGCCAACGCACTGCTCCCCAACCTGGCCTGACCTGATTATGAAACGCTCCAAGACATCAGGATAGCCCCCTTACCAAAGTGTGACGCTCTCTTCGTCAGTCAGTTTCGGTCACTTTCTCCCAACTCACGCCACAAGCCTGATCTCGTCGGTCCCCTTACGCTCCGTCAGTGCATCCCTGGATTGATGGGAGGATTGATCCCAGTTCCTACCCAACACTTCAGCAGGTACACCCCACAGACCACCATTAAGTTTGCTCCCTTGCCGGGGTCTGGCCTCTCTGCCTCTTGCTCTTCACTGTGCTGACTCACTCTTCCCATATCACCTTGATGTTTCTCCAGTCACTGCTCTCCTCCCACCGCTCCACTCGGACCCTCTTTTTAAATGTCAATGGGCAAGAGCAGCATTTGCGGGCGGCAAGTAGGGCGACCACCCCAGGCCCCTCTTCTGAGATCCACGTGTCCCGTTTGAGCAGATTTGTCAAGTTATATTCTCCAGTTATATTTTGATAAAGTTATCTTGTAAAAATTAAGCTGAACACTGTAATGAGAAAATCCGGTGTGTGTTAACATAATTGTTATTAAATCAAATTTATGGAGTCTACACATACCGGTAACAGCATTGGACGTAACTGGCGTCGGCAGTGGGATTGGTCAGCCCTAGGCCCCCCGCCCCCACACCCGTAGTGCTGCCTCTGTTGACTCAATGACGCAATCGGCTGGACTGCAGGCATCCGCATGTGAACGCACGCTAAGCCAATCACCTCGTCGATACCCCGGAGCCCCTCCGCCACGCTACCTTACACCTGAGCCCCCCGTCCTGGAGCTCGACTGCACTGTTTATCTAATAAGGTGAGCCGCCACGGACCTCACTGACCAACGGAGTAAACCAAACCGTCTCTTATCGTACACGATCTCAAAGAACGGCTGTGGCTCTGCCCGGCACGGACACCGCCGGTTTGTGGATTTTGACGCACCTGTTACCGTAAGCTTGAGCCACAGGAGGGCCGCAGCCCCAAGGGCTCTGAAGGGTGGTCTTCACCCCATGCTGACATCGCGCCGACACTTCAGCGATACGGAAAGAGGCAAACCGACTTGAGAGCAACGGAACGGATTTTAAACCATTCAGGCAGAGAGCTGAAAATGCGGCGCAATTAAATTGCCTTCAGTTAAAGGAAAAAAAAAGTTCAATCCGCTGAATGACCCCCTCTTTCATTTAAAGCTTTGGTGCCCCTGCATTCCTGTAAAACGCTAAGAAGTGCTATTGATTGGAAATCATCCAGAAAAAATTGTTTTATTATATTTACTATGAGATACTGTACAAGCCGCCGCTGCAGGCTCTCTCATTTAATAATGCATGAGTAAACTCAAATAAACTTTTAACTTGTAAATAAATTGATCGGCCAAACATAATAATCTGAAATGGCTTTTTAAAGATTAAAACTTTGGTTTGTTTATGGTGTGCAGGAAAATTCATTTCAATAAGTAAATCTCACAAATCAGAAAACAACACGCTTTCAAAGCAAAGAAAAAGAAAAAGGCAATATAACAGCTAAATTAGGGCAAGGTAGCTTGGAGGAGGAGGAGGAGGAGCTGGGGGGACAACTTCTGAGTGACAATCCACTGACACGAACGTCAGGACACTTGTATTGGAGCAAAACACGAGAGGAGATGACAAGAAGACGGAGAGGTGCACCACACAGATGGAATACAAGAAACACCAGGCCACGAAGAAGAAGAAGAATAAGAGGAAGAAGAAACACAAGGAGAAGAAGAACTGGGGAGACAACTTCTGACCGACCATCCACTGACACGAATTTCGAGACATTTTCTATTGATGTAAGACAAAAAAAGGGAGATAACTAGGAGACAGAGAGGTGCACCACTTGGATGGATTACAAGAAACACCAGAGGATGAAGAAGAAGAGGAAGAAGAAACCCAAGTTAAGGAAGAAGAAGCAGCAGCAGATGAAGGGGAAACACAAGAAAAAAAAACAGCTGGGGAACAAACTTCTGGCTGACCATCCACTGACAAGAATGACAGGACCTTTGTTTTGGAGTAAGACATCAGGCACACCACACAGATGGATTACAAGAAACACCAGGCGATGAAGAAGAAAAAGAAGAAACACAAGACGAGGAAGAAGAAGAAGCCACAGCAAATGAAGAAGAAATGCAAGAAGGAGTAACACAACAAGAAGAACAGGCGGGGAAAGAATGTCTGACTGACCACCCACTGACACGAATTTCAAGACATGAAGCACATAATAGGAGACAACAAGAAGATGGAGAGGTGCACCACACAGATGGATTACAAGAAACACCAGAGGATGAAGAAGATGATGATGAAGAACTGCAAGAAGAAGATGAAAAACTAGGGAGACAACTTTTGACCAATGTCCCACTGACATGAATGTCAGGGCATTCACATTGGAGCACAACATCCTGTCACACCAGCACATGGGCACACAGGAGGAGATGACAAGATGGCAGAGAGGTGTAGAAGACAGATAGAATACCAGAAACAACACATGACAAATAAGAAGTAAAAGCACAAGATGAGGAAAAACAAGAAGCAGCAGCAGGAGAAAAATTAACTCAAGAAGAGGAGGAGGAGCTGGGGAGACAAATTCTAAACAATAGCCCACTGACACTACTGTCAGGACACGTGTATTGGAGCAAGACATGAGGCACACAAGAGGAGATGACAAGAAGATGGAGAGGCGCACCACATGGATGGGTTACAAGAAACACCAGACAAATGAAGACGAAGAAGAGGAAGAAGAAACCTAAGATAAGGAAGAAGAAGAAGCAGCAGCAGCAGCAGGTGAAGAAGAAACATAAGAAGGAGAAACGTAAGAAAAAGAACAACTGGAGAGAGAACTTCTGACCGACATTCCACTGACATGAATTTCAAGACATTTGCAATGGAGGAAGACATCGTGCCAAACCAGCACATGGGTACATAGGAGGGGACGGCCAGAAGAAGTGCACGACACAGACGGATTACGAGAAGCACCAGACGAAGAAGTAGAAATGCAAGAAGAAGACGATGTGATGTGCACTGGTCTGGGTTAGGGTATTTTGAGGCCTGCACCCCTTTTATTGCCAAACTATAACAGGGTATAACAGCAGGAGATTATGGCCAATGTTGACGAAGTCAGCAATAAACAACAAAGCGTGTCTCCAGTATGTGCAGGATCATCACTGCTGGACTGTAGTAAGAAGCTGCTTGGTCAGGCAAATCCACCTACATTATGCATCTTACGGATGGAAGGATCAGAATAAAACACAAGCGACCACCTGTTTGGTGTCCAGAGTCCAGACCCCTGGTGGCAGTGTGACGGTGTGGCACACTTTAGCTGATACCCACTAAAGAATTTGCATCTGGCAAGGCCTACCCAAACATCTCGACCAAGTTCAACCCTTCATAGCTGCAGTTGGCTCACATTTCCCACATGACAAAGCGTCACGTCACAAAGTTTCTGGGACACCTGACAGTGAATCTTTTGTAGTTTCAATGGCAGGTGTGGTTCCCAGGATACCAACCCCATCGAGAACCTTAGGGGTGAAGTAGAAAGGGCTGCCTGACTGGCAGAAACTGCACAAGGCACTCATTTCCACGTGGTAAAACATTCTGTCCCTTCAACGCCTTTCCTTGTACCCACGTGTCTGAAACTCTGGCACACGTTCCCGTAAAGCCTGCTTCTCAGATCCTGTCATTATTTTCGAGGCGCCTCCTGTCCGCTTTTATACCTCCTGTTCTTAAAGCCGACTCTCAGGGTGCCTCCTATGTTTTCTCTCCTCCTCGTGTGTCACACTTGTGCACTTCCTCTTTCGCCTGCGTCACCAAAGGCAAACTGACCAATCACATAAAAGCCAAGCTGATCAATCCTATCATTTTACAGCTGATGCCTCGCCCACCCCAACTTCACTCTGCCTTCTGTTCCATGGAGCACGCAGTATGGAGGCTGATGCTTCGGTCCTGGGGCTCGTGACACAGACGGTCACTTCTGCAGACCCCGATGCAGGTCGGCACCAGGCAACACTCGAGATCTGATAGGAGGTCACGGCTCTTTCTTTGCGTGGCCCAATGCACTAGAGGAGCCACGTGTCTGTCGCCGTCGACTGCGGAGGTGTGTGAGATATCCGAGTCTGATGAAGACGAGACAAGCGAATTCTCCTAAATCCCGTGTGGCAGAGCGCCGTGCCGGTTTTATTTTCATTCCTGTCAAACTGAGCCGCACTACCAAAGTCACTGAAGTCATTCTTTTCTCCCTCGCTCCCAAATTGATAAAAGTCTAGAGTGAAGCCGACGTGTTAACTTTGGGCCTAGATTCTGAAAAAAGCGATATCTTCCTATTTGACGATTTGAACTGCAAAAAAGAAAATTCCAGTTGTCTGCTTCAAAAGCACAAAGCACAGAGCTTCAGTTTTATTCATTTATGACTTGGCAGCATTTGAGAGGTACTATGATGGCACAGGAAAGAGCCAAAGGAAGACAGGGGCACCTCTACATGCTAGGAGCCACCGGTACCGTCACCTTAAAGGGTGCCCCCATCACTGAACTTTCCCCCTAAACACCACAGCGAGGCAGATGGGCTTGACACACTGGGATGGAGTCAGACCAGCGAACAGCAGGCCAATCGATTACAAAAAAAACCAAAAAACCATCAGGCAGCCGGTAAGCCGCCCTCACAGGCCGGCTCCTTTAAGGAAAGGTCAGGTCCCTGGGGCCACAGGAGGACACCATGACATTCTAAAACTGCCATCCCTCACGTCAGGCGAGTCCAGCAGAAGTCTTCTGGGTAAGGGGCAAAAAACTGCTGTGGACCACACTAAAGAATCCATTAAGCATGACCTCAACTCACACTTGGTACTCCACAGGGCCTGTTCCCTGCTGTCGGAGACCCGATTTATGTATGGGACGTCTGATTCTCTCAAGCCGTATTCCTCCTAAATTAGTCTAAAGGTGCCCAATTCAGGCATCACCTGCCCAACAACAAGAGAATCAAGCCAGAGAATGGAGGACTAACGTACAACCTGTGATTGGAATAGTAGATGAGCCCCCAGAAGTACCAACATGCCCATAAAGCCACACAGTCTGAGCAACCAGGGTCTCCTGAGAAAAGGTTACAAAAAAAAGGAGAGTCCAGAGCTGGGAGGCTGGGGTCAAGGAGGTGTCTGGGATGTCAAGGCAGTTTGCTTTAACCACACAGATTTTGAGTTCTACGGGGTGACGTCTACAGGGTAGAGGCTGTTCCTGAGCTTGCTGGTGCTGGCATGTAGGCTCCTGCACCACCTCTTAGAAGGTAAAAGGGTAAACAGACTAGAAGGGTTCTCAAAGATGCTACGTGACCTCCAAAGGCACTGTTGGTGCTGGAAGTCCCCAGTGGCAGGTATCGAGGCAGCAATGACCTACTGGGAAGTATTCACCCCATGAGGCAGATGTCCAGTCTGACAGTTTACAGTTAACAAGGCATACTATGATAGAGTTGGTCAGAATGCTCTCGACGGTTCAGTGAATCAGACAACAAAGCTGGACTTTGCTCAGACTCCTGAGAAAGTAAAGATGCTTCTGTACCTTCTCCACCCAGGGTGGGGAGATCCTCAGAAATGTGAACAACCAGGAACCTAAAGCTGGAGACAGGCTCAACCCTTTGACGAAGATGGACGCAATCTCCACAATGAGCTCCTTAGTCTTCATGATGTTCAAGGCTAGGAGATCGTTGGAACGTCAAATCGTTTGCTGCTGGACTTTAACCTAACCTTCCTCAGAAAGTAAAGCTGCTTCTGTACCTTCTCTCTCAGGGAGGAGAATCTGAAGGACCAAGAAAGATCCTCAGAAATGTGAACTCCCAGGAACCTAAAGCTGGAGACATGGCTCAACCACAGTCCAGTTGATGAAGACAGACGTAATGTTCACAATGAGCCCCTGGGTCTTCATGATGGTCAAGGTCATGTCAAGTCATTAGGTGTCTGACCTCTCCTCTGTAGGCTGTCTCATTGTTCTTACTGATGAGGCCTGGTTTCATGGTGTCATCAGTGAACGTAACGATAGCGTAAGGTCCATGTATGGGGACACAGTCATAGGTGAAGAGGGAGCAGAGCAGGAGGAGCAGCACACAACCCTGTGGCACACTAGAGTTCAGGGTTAGGGTGGAGGAAGTGTAGTTGTCTAAACTAACAGAAAACCCCAAATTCATTTACAGGGGAAGGTATTAAAGCCAAGCTCACTGAGCTTTCTGGCCAGTCTGGAGGGGCTGACAGTATTTCTCCAGCTTTCCCAGGATAATAAAAAAGCAGACTAGAATCAAGAGTCCGGTATCCATACAGTCTGTTTCTTGTCTGCCATATCATCCCATAAGAGCCAGAAAGTCACGCCACCAATTTCAGTAGTCACAAATCTCCTTTACCTTATTCCACTTAAAAGAAAGCCTGCACTTCTTCCAAGGCACGACCATTTGCTTTTCATAAATCTCCAGGGTGGAGAGAGACAGATAGAATTACTGAAGGTGTCACATGCCAGGCACTTGAAGGTCTAGGATTTCATTTCCTAACTAATCAAACATGGAGCGCAGGGACCCCCATCAGGAAACTAGCCTCAGTGAACCTGCCAGCCAATTAAATCAGTCCAGTCATCACTGGCTACAGGACACAGAAAGTTAAAAATCCCCACATACTCCAAGTGCTGCTCATGGTGCCAGCAGAGCTGGGCATCTTTAACACCTTTAAATAGCTGAAGGATCGCTTTGGAGCTGGGGTGACTCTGAGGGACGTGTAAGGTTGAGCCTGTCACAAGGGCTGGAAGCAGTGGAGAAGCCTGTTGGAAATGAGGATGGGATTTGCGCTGGGGATGGGTGGAATGACGTGGTAATGCTGCACAGAGCAGGTGGGGGCTGACAAAGTGGGAGATTAGGTGAAGTCACCAGGAAGAGCTCCACTCGCGGTGTTCAGAAACAGTCCAAGTGTGGCTAAATAATGGAGGTTTCCTATTAGCTCGTGCTGTAACGAGACCATCTGTAAGCCAGATGTTGCAGGTTTACAGCTGTTCACAGACAGTTCCTCACAGTGTAAAGCTCATCGTGGTTCGAGTCCACAGCAATTCACTTGGTGGCGAGGATGGGATTTGCACTGTGAAATGGTGGAGTGTCGTGGAGACGAGACACAGAAACGGTGTGAGCTGACGAAGATCAGATGATGTCACCAAAAGTGTCATGCCATTGGCAGTGTTCAGAAGCAGTCAATGTGTGGCTAAATAATGGAGTTCTCCCATTCGCTCATGCCATAAGGAGACCACTTCAAATCCAGATGTTGCAGATTCGGGGCTGATCACTGACAGTTCACCACAGTGCAAACCTTCTAACTTGGATACTTGGGGGTTTGAGTCCACAACAATTCATTTGGTGACGAGGGTGGGATGTGCATGGTGAAGGGGTGGAGTGTAGTGGAGACACGACACAGAAAGAGGTGTTAGCTGACACAGAGGAAGATCAGATGATGTCACCAGAAGTTCCACACCATTTGCAGTGTTTGGCTAAATAAAGGAGTTCTCCCATTTGCTCAGGCCATAAGGAGACTGCTTCAAAACCAGATGTTGCACATTCGGGGGCTGATCACCGACAGTTCACCGCAGTGCGAAACTCCTAACTGGGATACTTGGGGGTTTGAGTCCAAAGCAATTCACTTGGTGACAAGGATGGGAAGTGCAATGTGAAGGGGTGGAGCGTAGTGGAGACGCGACAAAGAATTGGTGTGAGGTGGCGCAGAGGAAGATCAAATGATGTTACCAGAAGTGCCACTCCATTGGCAGTGTTCAGAAGCAGTCACTGTGTGGCAAAATAATGGAGTTCTCCCATTCGCTCATGCCATAAGGAGACCGCTTCAAATCCAGATGTTGCAGATTCGGGGGCTGATCACCAACAGTTCACCACAGTGCAAATCTTCTAACTTGGATACTTGGGGTTTTTTTATTCCAGAACAATTCACTTGGTGACGAGGATGGGATGTGCACAGTGAAGGGGTGGAGTGTCGTGGAGACGTGACACAGAACAAGTGGGGGCCAACACAATGGGAGATTTGGTGACGTCACCAGGAAGAGCTCCACTCGTAGTGTTTAGAAGCAGCCTAGGTGCGGCTAAATAATGGAGTTCTCTTATTAGCTCATGCTGTAACGAGACCATTTATAAGCCAGATGTTGCACATTTACAGCTGTTCACTGACACTTCACCACAGTGTAAATCTTCAAACTGGGATACTTCATGGTTTCCACAGCAATTCACTTAGCAATGAAGATGGGATGTGCACTGTGAAGGGGTGGAGTGTAGTGGTGACGCGACACAGAAAAAGATGAGAGCCGACACAAAAGCTGGATGACATAAAGTCACCAGGAAGCGCTCCATTCGCAGGGTGTGTTTGACTAACAGAGTTACTCCTTCAGCTCACACTGTGGGGAGGTTGCTTCTGGACCAGATACTGCAGGGTTTGCTGCTGACCACCAACAGTTGACCACTGTGCAGATCTTCAGACTGAGATGTTATTACTGTGGACTCACACCACGGTCCTATGATTTGCATGGTAGTAGTTAGTCAACTGGGTACCCACCACGCCTGGCTCTCCTTACGGCATCTCAGCCATCGATACCACCACCATCTGAACTAGGAGAAGGGGGTGCTTCCGGGTGACGTCAGCTTCTCTCTCTTTGTGTGACGGCACGCACCTTTTCTGTGCTGCACGGCCAGCCGAATGGATTCAGCGTTTCAATGATCCAATAGTACTAAAGATAAAGGACTAGCTCAGCCCAAACCATTAATGGACGGGGCGACCAGCAACGACCCCAGGGGGTGAGTAAATCACTGTAGACATCAGGGAGTGGAAAGGTGTGGGGGGCACAGGGCCATTTTTCTCTCTCTTTGGCCCTTTGGAGGTTTTCAGTGGCATTCTGGGCGTCTGTCTCTCTAACTCATTTCGCTTTCTTGTTCTGCACCGAGGACGTATTTTTGAAAAGAAAAAAAAAAAAAACCCTTCTAAAGGATTCAACATGATTAAAATTAATGTGCTTTTAGCTTCAAAGTCAGACACGCTGTGTACGGCCAGGGGCACCAGAGCTGCTTACTGAAGCTCCAGTTGTTGTAAATGTGTCACTCATTCAGTCTGTGAGATAATAGGCGGCCACCCAACACCACCGTCCAAGCCGGGAATTAATTTACAAATGACCGGAACGGCTCTGCGCTTATAGGACAGAAAAGGCACTATATAAGACAGGCAGGCATCGAACAGTTGGAAAGACATCACCGTGAGCAGGTCTGAGGTGTCCCAAGGTCCCTCCCAGGCCACTACGATTAAAAAAATGACAGCAGAAAGATGCATCCACTCCGGAGCGGTGGAGGTCACAACACGACCCTGTCAACAGCTACAAGGATTCTGCTCTTGTAGCCCAGAAGGGATGCCACTAAGCCGGGACGCTCTTGGGCTAAACGGCCCGCGTCTGCGAATACAGATAATGAAGCCAACCTTGCTGTGAATTTGCTCGCCGCAAACAAGCTTGGAGCTTTTATGTTGATGAGAGCAGACAGCGTGACCTTTAAAAGGCGACGTGCGAGACTTGGACCCACGTTTAGCTGTGGTAACGTTATCTACCTGGGTCACAGCATTTTAATTTGAAAAACAACAGGAGCTCTCGTCGGGGACCAGCAATGCATGCATGACAGGTGCTCCTTCAAGTGGCTGACACTGATGGCGTTAAGACGACTCAAGAGGAACTTAAAGCAAACCGATCAGAGTGGACGTCAGGCGCTCCTCACCGCTCCGTCCAGGCCCGGCACACAAGTCGTTACTCCCCACAACTCCAAGTCCTGCTGCAGGAAGACTTTATACCATTCTTCTTCATGTAGCACTCGTCTATAGGGCAGAGGACCATTTAAACGATACACCCGGACACATCATTGGTGTGTCGGACCTCACAACAGCAGACATCTTCATCCAGCCAGGTTATCAAAACTTGTGTCCAGGTGGCTCGACCTCCCCCAATGATCCACAACAACTTGCAGGTTACTTTGTCACACCCCTGATGACCCTTGATCCCCAGCTTGAGGTGGACCGTCCAACCAATTCCCTGCGCCCCACTTTGATGGGCTATTGACCACCCCTGTTCTGACAGTTTGCCCACTTGACCCTCTCTTTCTCGCCGACCTCCTCAATTCACTCTTCCCATGAGATGGCGAGTTCCAAGAAGATAAACTTTGTGGTGGTTATGGACGGCAGCACCCTGTCCGGCTTCAGTGATGTTGGCCTTGCAGCTCCCAGGCTCACACCGTTGTAAAGAAGGCCTGGGGGCAAGAGGTGGCCACTTCCCAGCTTGGCTCTCCTTGGGTTCGATGGTCCGTGCAGTGGCTACCGCTGGTGCTCTAAGTCACATCATCGGGTGATTATTAGGATTCATTTATGAACGGTTTTTAGGCACAAGCACTGACAAGGGACTCACACGTGAATACATGTTATCGCTTGGGTTTAGTTCATTACGGGAGGAGCGGAGTAATTAACGAGGGTCATCTGGGGGGGCCGCAAGATAAGCGAGGTGGGTTACTGCTAGAGAACGAAGAGCGAACGAGAAAAGCCACACACGGCGGTCGCTTGTCGAAGGGTTGGTGGGAGGAGTCTTGCATGTCTGCTGTGATTGATGCGTTTTGTTCATTTATTACAGAAATCTGGGGCTTCTTGGCAGCTACTCTGAGGTTTCTGAAGTCACAGAATCTGAACTGGACGTGTATTGTGTCCAATTTGATTTCCTCAAGAAATTGTCATTTTTTTTATCATCTTTTCATGTCATTTTAAATGTTGATGAGCAGCACCATATGCAGTGTGAAAGAATCTGTCTCAACACAGGGAAAAAAACGGACTCAAGTTGTGATGTCATCTGTGGCCAGAACCAGAAGTGACATCGGTGACAACGTTGACGTTGAATCACACAGGTTTTCCTGTATTTGGCGTGCAGAGATAACAGAAGTAGGTTTAGTGCACCCTGCCACCCTCTAATTACCGTCACTTGATCCACTCGGCTTCCTCCTAATCGCACGCGTGTGACAGCAGATATTCACGTTCACTGTTGCCGAGGTCAGTTCCCAGAAGTCCCCGGGAATGTGCCTCACGTGACGTCTTCAGAGCTATCATGGGTCATCTGAATAAACAAAAGAGTTCACCTGCACTTCTCTGTGACTTTTGAGCTCTGGGCCTTCCCGACTTTGTTTTCATCCAACTGGTTCTGTTTCTTGTCTACAATTCCTGGCTTGGCGGAAGAGCAGATTGACTTTTTTGGTTCTGACCCCTGGTGGGTACTTCTTTTTGTTCAAGTTTAATCTCTCCCCATCCCTAAATTCAAATTCTCTCTGCTGACATGGAACAGTGTAGAGGGGATGAGGCAGGCAGCCATCGACTCGGCTGAGCTTCGAAAAGGGAGAAGGACCGACGGCTGGTGTGGAGCTTCTGGGGACTCGCTGTGCTCCAGTCTGCTGACTTCTAGCAAGCATATGAGAACTGGAGAGGGGCTGCAGGAACAATATGCTGACAGGACAATCCAGAGCAAAGTGGCATCTGGCTAGAGGGCAAGAAGGCCAGAGACCTGTGAGACACCGACTGAGGTGGCAGCTCAGGAACAGCAGGGCACAGACCGAGGTGGTAGTCCAGGAGCTGTAGGGCACCAACCAAGGTGGCAATACAAGAGCTGTAGGGCACCAAGCAAGGTGGCAGCTCAGGAGCAGAAAGACACCAATTGAGGTGGCAGTCCAGGAGCTGCATTTGCACTGACCGAGGTGGCATTTCAAGAGCTGTGGGTACCACCAAAGGTGTCAGTTCAGGAGGAGCAGGGCACAGACCGAGGTGATAGTTTGGGTCTGATGGGCACCGATCAAGATGGCAGATCAGGATGCAGCAGGCTGTGCAAAGAGAGATTCATGATGGCATCCTGACGTGGCAAATACCTCAGGAATGAGTGCTTGGATTTTAAATGTACGTATTTGTATATTTGGAGTTATTTATTTATCTACAGAGCACCTGGTCTTTTTTATTTTGTTTTTTATTTATCAAAGCACTGTTCCAATCTTATTCTTTGAATTTAATAAACTTGTGCTACATGACTGAAATGAGAGTCACGTCCCTAAGTCTAAATACATTTCTGACATCGAGCGAGATCATCAGAGATATGACATACGGAGTTTATTTCATTTCAAGTCGGACCAAAGGCAAGACACATGCAAAATTTTGAGAAAATTAATTCAACCGTTTTTGCGTGATTACTGAAGAAACAGACGATTTTATTGATCCAGACTACTCTTTGCAGTTACAAGTCCCGTGTCCATTTTCTCTCAAACCTGCAGAACAAATGCAGGCAGAACAAATCCAGAAGATTCCATCAAATCCTTGCTGATCCATCTCACAAGTATAGGGGGTCAGATCACCAGAGTCACCTTCTGTAGGCCGCCCCTTTGCCCGTAAGGCTATAGACTTGATGCCTTAATGTCCACCTGTGTGACCCTGAGTGACGAGCCTCACCTGCCCGACCACCCGCTCTTTTGGTGCCAACACAACCCTAAAGGCTGCTTATGCAGGTCTAACTTTTTAGGACAAGTGAGGACAACACAGATGGATTTTGTTTGATTCAGCACAGCGCTCCTTAGCTGGCCCAGCTCTGACGTAACCACTTTTGAATACTGAAAGTGCATCAGCAGAAGGGCATTCTGACCTGCCCAGTGCCAGCATTGGTGCCGAGTGAGAACTGCAGTCACGCCCAATGGCATCACAGAGCGAGATTTGCTACCCCATTCAATCAGCCCTGCCTGAACGCTGCCACGCTGCTCTTGCAGAGCCAACTTGTTTTGTTGAAAGGGAAATCAGAACGCGGGTCGCATACCCACCCACCTACCCTCCCTCCACTCCGACGGCCTGTGAGGCATGAGCAGAACGCTCTATTCAAAGCGGCTCGTCCGCTTTATGTCGGAGAAGCAGAGATTAGAATTCATGCTGGAGGTTTGTTCGCGCTCATTAAAATATCCGCCGAAAGGAAGCCTGCCCTTCACTTACTGTCGGTCGGCCCGCCGAGTGCATTAGACTTCATTCACTCGGCAGCCCATTTGGCCGCTCTGTTCATTTCCACCTCCAAACGATAACAAAAAAAAAGAAATGTTTTATCAATACAGAAAAAAAAAACAAATTACAGGATGGACGTGGCGTCTCAAAATGCTGGCATGTCAGCTGGCAACTCCAACGACTGCATTTGCAGCTCATCCTCGTCTGTGAAAGGCGCTATAAAGAATAAAGATTCAGTGAGCGATTATTCAAGTCTGGATCTACAACTGGGCCTCAAGCCAAGCAATCTGTACCAGCATTACCAGTAAAGCATCTTGAGAATTCCTGGCAGAAACCAGTCCTAACTGGGTCACCAGTGCATCAGACGGAACCTCACGCAAACGGCAGATTAGCAGCTAAGCATGGCTCCCAGTTCAACTCCCATTACACAGTCGCCTCGTGAACCCAAAGTCAGCGAAACGACTTGAGTAAAAACACTTGGAATGACTGCAGCCACCCAACCCTCTCTGGTGCCACGACCATCTTTTTCAGGGTGTTTGCGACCCACTGGGGGTGCAGTGAGGTGGGGATCCCCCTCTGTGAATTTAGCATGATCATCTGAGCCAGGGGCCTGCCGCTGAATCATGTGTGATCTGAACCAGTCTGCGTGGATGGATTACTCAGAGTTCAACCTGCAGTAGGTGGGCAACGCGGTTCGTGCTGAATAAAGCAAAATACGGGAGATGCAGAAAGAATAACCAACATAAAATACACGGAACAAATAACATCACGTGTAATACAAACCCCTGACTTATAACAATACGTCAGCTGCCACCCACAAGGGGGACTTAACCCCCTTCCACTTTTTTGATACAAACTTTGCTTTCAGATACCCCCCTCCCGACATTTTGAGTACCAACAGCTCTCCTCATTTGGGTAAACTAATTATTACTGGAGGACCCTTGAAACTTTAGTTCCATCCAAACTGCTCAGAATTTTACTGACCCGTCGATTCACACGGGACTAGGGTTACCTTTTATAAAAGGCAGATGGCTGCATAATGCCAACAGCTAGTCCATGAAAAGTTACTAAAAGAGACTAAAATTACGAAGTCCCCCTTTACCTTACCACTCCTCCTGGTGTAAAACTCATCCTGTCTCAATATGCCTTTGAGCTTTGCTATCACTTTTTATTTTTTACTATGGCAGATTAAGCCTCTTTGTAACGTTTCGACTTATCATTTCCCTTTTTATTTTCGTTTCATTGTAAGTTTTGCTAGGATTGAGATGACCCGTTGTTAGGGACGTGGCGTCAGCAGAAGTACAATGACGGTGTCGCTAACATGGCAAAACTTAACGGCTCGTCACATGATAATTCCACCCTGAGTTGAGTGCTGGCACTGCCACCTAATGCCACTCCTCCTCTTCTATCTGCAGATCTGAGGATCGATGGCGCGATGACATCTCACGGAACCCATCCCTTCCGCTTCTTTGGTCTTCTTACAGGCTCCATCGCCATCTTTAGTCAGCCTCACTTTGGCTCCACCGCCATCTTTAAATCGGACTCACTTCGGCTCCACCGCCATCTTTAATCGGACTCACTTCGGCTCCACCGCCTTCTTTAATCGGACTCACTTTGGCTCCACCACCATCTTTAGTTGGCCTCACTTTGGCTCCACCGCCATCTTTATTTCGGCCTCACTTCAGCTCCACTGCCCATCTTTATTTCAGCCTTATTTTGGCTCCACCGCCATCTTTAATCGGACTCACTTTGGCTCCACCGCCATCTTTAGTCGGCTTTACTTCGGTTCCACCACTATCTTTAGTCGGACTCACTTCGCTTTCACCGCCATCTTTAGTAGGCCTCACTTCAGCACCACTACCATCTTTATTTTGGTCTCACTTCGGCTCCACCGCCATCTTTATTTTGGGTCACTTCAGCTCTACCTCCATCTTTAGTATGCCTCACTTCAGCTCCACCACCATCTTTAGTCGTCTTTATATATAAAATATTTATCATTCAAAATTGCTCTGTAACAAAAAAGCTCCCTGGAGCACAAAGGCAAAAAGCAGTTGCCTAGAAGGCGATCCAAGGAAATCCGATACCCCCCAAAAAAACCAACAGTAAACCAAACTGAGAAGACACTTGGGAGACTCATCTTTAAAGGAAGTGCAAGGCATTGTGGGATACCCTCCTGCTTTTTAGTGGCCTGAGGGCAGTACCTTGTGGAGATACAGGTGGCCCCGCCTCCTGGGGAACCACCCACACAACACACAGCACATAATAATGGCTTAGGAAATAGGAATAGACGAGAAATAATGCAAATAATTAACAGAAGTAACATTAACACGAATTAGAGACTTGACAATGAGCACTAAAGACCCTGAGCCTGGCTGACGTTTTTCATATTTCTACTTAACCAAACCCCTCCCACCTTACTCTGTATAGTGCCTTTCACGGAGCAAACGACTGGGAAAGCAGCCGGCTTGCAGTCTCCGATTCCTGTCACCGTTGGGTGGGACACAGTGACACAGGCGCCAATTCAAAAGCTTTTCTCATTTTGGCATTTGTTAATGTCAAGTTATAAATAGGAGAAAGCCGTTACCTTGACTTAAACTTTTGCTTTTCACGGTTTTTTTTTTGGTGGATACTTCAATGGAAATCAAAACAAAGCAGCAGACAATAACTTTAGGAATCCTGAACACATTTCAGACCTGCACACAGCCTGCTCAGTAACACTGGGGGCTTGGTGGGGGATAAAATCTAAATCAGCATTGCGAATTTCTTAATCCCTGCCGCAGTAATCCAATCAGCTGCCAAAGATCTGCTCTCCTACCGTGAACCTTGACATGGCATTAGCAACATGTCGCTGCTCCGGGCAGGCATTTAAGGGGGCACTGCACCAGGACAGAGCGTAGCAGGATCAATACGGCAGTCTGTGTGGCCCGCTGGGCTGCCAGTTTAATCGTCCCGCTGACTTGCCGTCACTTCAACTATCAAGAGCTGCAGTGGGAGAAACTGAGAAATCTAGAATGGCCCTCTGGGTAATGAAGCCGGCTGGTGATACAGAGCTGGGGTCTGCTCTTCTCCTGATAATCTGCGACTCTGCTGTCGTTTTTTAGCCAATTTAGCCATCTTGATTACTCACCGGACCACATCACTGCAGCCTCTTGCTGGAATCCCTCTTTGAGAGTTGTTTATTCTGTTTGGCTTTGCCGATTTAAATCCTGCGCTATGACGCACATTTGTCGTGGAGTGTAAAATCGTCACACTTCTACACTACAGACAGTGGATATTAAGTTTGAAGTTTTGATCAAAATGGATTTACAGTACTCTTAAAGCCATTTAACTAGCTGGCCAATTCTCATTCAGAGTTCTTCTCTCTTGTACATTCATCCTGTATTGCACCATAACTTTAATTCGTCCGTTTCAGTCGGTTTACAACTTAATGGTAGTGGGAACGGAAAACAGTGTGGATGACACAGAATCCAAAGCGGTCTCATCCAGTTTGGAACGTGGGAACGGTAAACAGTGCAGATGCACATACAGGATTCAGCTTATGACTTAGGAATGGAAAAGAGTGTGGAGGCGCATCAAGGATGAAACCATCTGAGCAGCTCCATCCATCAAGAAGGACAGCTAAGCTAGCCAGTCACATGTTCTAGAGCCCCCTATTTGGAATTTCAACATAAATAAAGGCCTGTGTGAAGGACCAAAGAGTGAAATTGCATGGGAGCCAACCTCAGAGACCAAGACACATTAGAAAGAAAGGGAGAGAAAGACAAATAGAGACCATCTTGTTTGGACACCGGGGAACGCAGGCTTATGTGTCGCACCAACTGGACAAAAGACGGCAGTACTGACGTCACCAAACCAACAATAAAAATTTCAGACATTAACACCCGTGGACTTTGGGCCCCAGGAACCAAGTTACCCAAACTATTCTGTAACATTTCAGCAATTATTTACCACTCGGATCTTTCTGATCATAAAATAGGTCATTACGATAGGAATTGACGAGAAGAATTCATCATTAATTGCAGAATTATGCTATTTAAGGGTTTCTGTAAAGTGCCACTTTCTCTTGCACGATTTGGCTCAAAAACTAATCAGCACATCGTCATCTCAGAACAGGCTAAAGTTTTGAGTTTGGTATTTTGCCATCCACTCATTTCAGCTCTAGACCGTCCTCAAGAAACTGTGACACACACACACATCATCATCGAGATGTTGATGTTTTCGATATGAAGGAACCCTAAAACGTCGAGATCCACCAAAAACCGGAGATCAAAATTTTTGATAAATCTAAAGCGTCCACTCCTCCCCCATAGACGATATGTTATGGTGGGGGACGGCGCAAAGCAAACATAACATTAACATAAATTAATGGCTCAACCAAGAACAATTATGACATCAAACATGGATTTGAACTCCAGCCAGGGGAGAAACACTTACTGAAATATAACAATGGTGGATCACAGCAGGTGGCCACTCCGGCAATTGCACTCAATCTCCCTTCTACTCGTGATTTACCAAGTGGGAACTCTGACAATTGCACTCAATTCACGGGGGGGTGGTTAGTCTAATAGTCACGCTTGATTTATCAAAGGGGGGAATCTAATTACTGCACTCGATTCACTGAGGGGGGAAATCCAATGATTGTGCTTAATTCACTGAAGGGGAAGTCTAACTATTATTCACCAAGGGGGAAGTCTAATGACCAGGCTCGATTTATCAATGGGGAAGTCTAACAATCACATTTGATTCACTGAAGGGGAAGTCTAATGATTACACTCGATTTATCAAGGGGGAGGTCTAACGATCACATTCGATTCACTCTGGGTTAAGTCTAACGATTATTCACGAAGGAGGAAGTCTAATGACCACGCTTGATTTATCGATGGGGTAGTTCTAACAATTGCATTCGATTCATTAAAGGAAAATCTAATGATTGTACTCAATTCGCTGAAGGGGAAGTCTAACGATTGCACTCGGTTTATCGAGGGAGGAAGTCTAACAGTCGTGCTCAGTTTATCGAGGGGGAAGTCTGATGGTCGTGCTCGATTTACCAAGGTTGACAAACACTGATCCACACTCCCCACAGTCCTTTAAATCCTACACCAGTTAAGGCCGATGTCAACTGGCACTTGTGGTCAAACCTTGCATACTCTGCTTCCCTTCTCCGCTTATCTGCTTGGCACTTCTGGCCAGATGAGGGAGGCCACTCGAGCTGCATGCTGCAACAGATCGTGCTTGAAAAGACTCAATTAAATTGGGACATTTGTTTCCCGCATTTCATCAAGTGTAAAGAAACAAATCCAGTGCCGACTGTAAATTAAATATGGCTGTCTGAGCAGAACGGCGAAGTCTTCCTTGGCTCTCATGGCCCCAAGATCGCTTTCTTGCTGGACCAAATCATGTCAGGGTTTGTTTGTTTGCTTTTCCAACATGTATAATCACTGTTCGCAAACCATCTGGTGCTTTTGTTTCAGAAAACAGTTTGACACAGGTTAGCAGATGGACCCTGGCACAAAGCCATCTGCTAACAACACGCACAAAGAAACAAAGAAAGAAGAACAAGAGAAAAAGCAACAGTTCTGGCAGCAAAGTAGCAAATGCACAGACTCATCAGTCAAGCAGTATGGCAGTGAGGCAAACCGTCCAGATTTAACCCTAAACGTCACTTGCTTGAGGTGTGGCGGCAACAATAAAGGACAGTTGAGGAATAAGAACTCCGGGGCTTCACCAAAGGCCCACAGGATGGCGTTTTCGGGTTGGGACATGTGCAGTTTTAGCGGCTGAACTTGCTACTTATCTGCCACCTGTCATGTTGTAATTCATTCATTAACGAGCGACCAAAACCGATGATTAAAGTAGGAGTCATGAAGTCGGACTAAAACAAACACAAGATAAAACGCATAAAGAAGCTGCTGCTCCTGTGCTGACCTGACCGTCCCCTTGAGAAACACAATGCAGACTCCGGGAGAAGGCGTCTCGGTTTTTGGTTGCCGAATCTGTGAGAGGAAACACACAGGCCCAGATGTGTAGCATGCTGGGAAAATAAAGACCTTAATGGCTTTGGAGACGCTAACAGCAAAATGATGCGTAGGCATGGTTGACACTCCAGTAGGCAAAGACCTCCCAGTCTGGAGAACATCTTCATACGCAAACAGAGCACATGTGAGGATCAGAACGTGTAGAGAGATTTTACCAAATGCCCGTCACTCAGCTATCATGCAGAGAATAAGAGGAGCGGCAGACCACAGGACAGACCCCCCCACTGTGTGTCCGTGTTTTACAGCAGATCTCCTGGTCTGTTCAGAGAGAATTAGGGTTAGAAATAAAGGCTCTTCAAATTAACTACAAATCCCAACAGCCCTGGAAGAACCTCACCATCGGTCAGCTTCAGGTATTGTAGCCGGGCTAACTGGCGTGGGGAAATGAGGTATGGCACGGATTTCAAAAGTATGGCAGAAGAAGCCAGCAAAAAAAAAAAAACTGGGCTTTATGTCTTTTGTGACAAAATGTTACGCATTCCACGGAAAGCCGTTCACTTGGGACTTGCGTTCTTACATCACCTTCAGTCTGCATCTGGACCGTTTTTGGACTTAATGTAATGTCGCATTTATTGTCAATCCTTTTGTACTATGTAGTTCATCAGCTTTGTTCTGTGTTAGTTAGTTGACTATCCCAGTCTCTTAGGTTGGCTTTAGTGTAGTTGTAAAGAATGGGACACAAAAAAACTGGCATCCCAGACAGGAGAGAACACGGGTCCTTACCAGGCTGGGAGGCCAGTATTATGGAAAGACCGGGGAAGATAACTAATTCGGGTTATTCATTCCTCCAAAACGCTAGGTGGCAGCGTCCCAGGGTTTAATGGTACCTCTATGGATACCCATGGTGAATGTTGGGAACTGTAGTCATGTGAATTCCGGGGATGCCACCAAGGATTCATGGTCCCTACTTTATGAGCCTTCCACCTGACCCAGAAGGGCTTCTGACGGACAGTCGTACGATACTGGAAGTACTTCCAGGTGCCGAAAAAAGGAAGTTGGAGTCAGGAGAGGAGTGGAGAGGAGCTGGAAAACAGTCACCTGGAGGAAGGAAGGAAAGGAGAAAGAAGGAAAAGGAAGAATTGTGTCTGGGCCTGCAACTCTGAATGACCTGTAAAAGTATTTTATACAATAAATCAACTGTCTGAACCCAGGACTTGTGTAGTTGTGACTGCGTTTGGGGGTTGTGGTGTTGCAACGCCCCCTACTGGTCACACTGTTTAATGACTGTTTTTTTTTTCCTTCCTTTATTTCTTTAATATATTCTTCATTGTCGATTCATCTGAGGATCTTAATACGCGTCTGTCTGTGTGTGTGTGTGTCTGTGCGAGAGTGTGTGCAAGCTTGGGGTGTTTCTGGGGTCCCCATAATAAAATATACAAACCGCCATCTGAGCATTTTGCCTTTCAAATAATCATCGCAGACTTCAAAGAATTGACAATTGGCACAGTTTGGGACAAAAAGACCCCTTTATTTAAGTGAAGGCACCGCTCTGGTAACGTTTGGAAGATGGCTGCACGCATATTGGGACGACTTTGCTGTTAGCCAAGGGAAGAAATCTGATGGAGCAAATTGTGGCCTTTGGAGTTGCTAATGGGATTGACTCCCGTGAAAGTCAATCAATGAGCATTAAATACGTTTCAGTAAGGTAGAAAGACGTAAAGAAATTCTTAATGCCTAAATAACACTTCTTTTTTTATTTTTTGAGAAATGTATCCTTGCCTTGTTTTCAGTGTTATTCAGCGGATGTCTCTTCTTCAGGATTAACAGTTATTAGGCAATCAAATTCGTAAATGTGATCGTCTTCCATATTTGCCATTTGCATCCTTAATCCCCTTCTGTCTGAGAAAACTCCTGCCAACGAAGCGCACACATCACACCGCACCGCACGTCTGTCTGTCTGTCTGTCTGATCCAACTCAGCTGACAATGCCAGGCCTGCCAACAGCCCCAAGTGAGCTCAATTCTCAGCTTTGAGGGTTACGTTCCAGCAGTGGTCAAAATGTCTGTCCCTCACATCGCCACAGTCAAGATAAAGAGCAGCTCCAGGGTGTGATCTAGGGGGTGGGATTGGCTGAGCGTGTATTCACACAACTCATTAACGCTCCGGGGGCTCTAAAGAGCGGAAGAGAAGTAGAAGAGGAGCCCGAGAAGAGAGAAAAGGGGAAGGAAAAGGGGTCTGGAGGCTGAAAGGAAAGGAGAGACAGGACCGTGTCACTCGAGGGGTGCTGAGCGATCAGGGAGTGGGAGCGACCCGCCCATCCATTACTAATGTATCATTAATATTACTGCATTTCAAGAATTAGTTTGTTACGTCAGGTCAGGTGTGCACCTAAAATCTCACTGGCAAAAATGACACAAAAACGCATTCCTGAGTGCTGGCTGGGTTTGATGCACAGAATGCAGTGATGCACACGTGGCACCTTTTTATGAACTCTGTATGGCAGGAAATGACATCATACATGGTGACACACCCACCACCCACTGAATACACGTCAACACGCTCAACAATGAAGTCGACGAACCCAACCCTATGCTGACATTAAGTGTGACACAACTGACTTTATATTGACATCAGGGACAAATTCACTGCGGCAGTCAACGTGTTCACTCCGGACAAAGATATTATACGCTGGCGTCCCACCAACTAAACACCATAATTTACGTTTGTGGTTTGTGATAAGCAGCTGGCTTGCTGGGTTATTTATTTATTTTTTAAATCCAGGAAAAGGGAGAAGAGATGAAAGCATCACCCCTTGCTCAGGGTTACCTGTGGCTCAATCTCTTCATCAGGACGATGCCAACTTCACAATAATAATTACACATGTCATAAACTGTACACACGGAACGTTCACCTGAGATACTGATGTTGCCATTAATGCCTTGGTCTTATCTGCTGGCGTGTGATCAACAAAGGATTTTGGTCAAATAAAAGCCCGTTCAGGGTTGGCTCTGGTTGGACGGTTGGGAGACGAAGTCAGAGAGGCAAGATTGTGTTGGTTTGGACATGTGCAGAGGAAAGATGCTGGGTATATTGAGTGAAGGGTACTAAGGATAGAGCAGTCAGGCAAGAGGAGAACAGGAAGGTCTAAGAGAAGGTTTATGGATGTGGTGAGTGCAACAGAGCAAGATGGAGAGGACAGGGAGATATGGAATAAGATGATCCACTATGGTATCCCCTAACTGGAGCAGCCGAAAGAAGAAGAAGCCCGTTCAAACTCGAACTGGGATGCACACCTTACCAGAGCCCCTCGGCTGTCAGCATTCTCGTAAGTCTCTTCTGGAATTCTGAAATCAAAGACACCAAGAAACGCACCCGACCCACCGTAGAGCCCAGCATCCTAAGGAGCCGCTCGCTGGATTTGCTGGTTGACAAGACGTTGTCTACCTAGCGGCCAAAAGCAATCAGCAGTCGCTGGTTAAACGAGTCGGCTGACCGTGTGCAGACCCCTCTTGGGACCGTCGGTGGCAAGCTGACAGAAAACCCGCATTCACACTTGAGCAGAGAGAGGGGGAATAACAGAAGAAGAAGTGGCATCTTCGCTGCAGGTTGTCATTCACTAAACGTAACGTGGCAGCTGAAGCTCTTGGCCGGAGCACTCGGCTGCCTCTTTAGCAGTCTGGAAGCGGAAGAGAAGTGCGGCGAGACGAGAGTGACCTCCCCTGTGGTCACTGGACCATCCTCCTCTTCTGGCAGGCGCTGCTTGAGATTTTCTAAATCCTCCCGGCTTCACGGGGCTTTCAGCAGCGATACGCGCACTTCATTGAGAAATGTGGATGTGCGACGAATCCAGCAGTGTGTGTGTGTGTGTATGGGAATGTCATCTTTGATTTACTGCCTATTTCATAGTAAACGGAGATAATCGCTGTTGGGCCGTTATTTATATAAAGGTATGAGCAAAATGCAATTAAGAAATCCATTAAATGGACCCCCCACAGTGTAGAGGGGAGAAGAGCATATGACGACAAAGGCTCCCCGTTTTATGGGAATTCAGCTTTTTCCCCTGGATTGTGACCTTGATGTGGTGGGTCTAGTCAGAGACGGGTGCTTCTGAGAGAGTCACCCACAGCAAGCTGGATCAGAGGAGAGAGCCGACATGGCACAACCGCTGAATTCACGCTGAATTGAGCCTCACAGTGCCCTCACTTAAAATCAAGGGAATCTCGGCCATAACAAGACATACTGGGAGCCACTCCTGGAGTCAAGACTGAGACTGGGACTGGGAGTGGGGGGAACCACACAGCTCAGTCAGGCAGAATCCAAAAAGGCACCTTTGGGGTGGCCACATGGACTCGCAACCCATAAGCGCAATACCAGGCATGAAGGGGCCCGATCCAAGGAGACAAGATCCTGGCAATGAAAAACTGTTATGGAATCATTCAAATTGCACTTCATCCCAAAAATCAACAGGCCTTGTCCCGTGACTAAATGGAGCAGGCCGCACAAATCCAAGTTCAGTTAAACAGTCTCTACTGCACTTATCACTGGACACAGTCAAACAGTACATACTATACCACATTAGACCAAAAAAACAGGCCGGGAGCCTCTAACCGGGCAAACACGAGGCCATCGGTTTGAAGAAAATTGGTCCGTTGTATTCTGAAGTTAATCACTGTACAGAGACGCCTGCATCCTGAAAACCGTCCTACATTTTTGGGCCTTTGCTAGGGTACGGCGGCCATTCAGGAGCTTGCCATAACACAAAGCTTTCTTGCGATAATTGTAAGGTGAGAAAGTCGATTTCGATTTTTCTAGAGCCACACACACATACTGACACCCTGGTAAAGTCAGCTTTACTCGATGTTTTGAACATCGTTGAATTTGGACTTAATAATAATTCTTTGCATTTATATAGCGCTTTTCTCACTACTAGAAGCGCTCAGCAATTGCAGGTTAAGGGCCTTAGTCAAGGGCCAAACAGAGCAGAGTCTCTACTGGCATTTACGTGGTTTGAACCGGCAACCTTCCAATTGCCAGTGCAGATCTCGAGCCTCAGAGCCACCACTCTGCCCCCTCAACTTGAAACTCGATAGTGAATTTTTGACCCCATCACCGAGCTTCAGTAAAACATTTGCTCTTCGGGACACAGAACTTAACTTCTTTGGCAGGATAAGGAGCTCGAGGTTGTGCAGTCGACATCATTGGCCTAAGCTCTAAACGCAAGACTGGCTCTGAAAGCAGGCTACTCCTCGGGTGGTGCAAGCTGGGAGCCACAGAGTTGGAGTTTGCGCCAGTGGACAAGAGGGTCATCTCACAGCAACTCTGAACAGTGGAATACGGTCTTTAGTGGGCAGGCATTAAAATGACTTGGATTCTGGATTTAGGCCCGAAAACAGGTACCACCTGTGGAGTCCCCGCTAGACTGACAAGAGATACCCAGATTGGTATTCTTATCCAAATCTCAATGGTGAATTATTCTTGGATGTTCAATTCTTGAACACTTGGGCCAGGAATGACCACCATTTAATGGTAAGCTGGCTCAGAGAGCAGAAAGGTAAAGCCCACAAGGGTTTGCTAAAACGACTAGCAGATACCTGTGTTAGCATTCAGTTCAAATCAGAGGTGAGGGTCCTCACTTGGAAAAGAGACGTTATGAGGTGAGCTGCTGCCCTAAGCGGAAGAACTGAAGTACTTAAGGGTCTTGATCCCGAATGGGGGAAGAGGTGACCATGAAAATGAGCAAAGAATTGGTTCAGCAGCCTTCCAAATACCGTACTGGGTGAAGTCATCGATTTACCAGTCAGTCTGCATCCCCATTGTCACGTACCCTGTATGGTCAAGAGTTACAAATGAAAACATACAAGCAGCACAACACGGTTCTTGCTGAGCAGGGCAATGCTGCAGGACTTTGGAGTAGAGGCGCAGCTTCTCTGGTTTGGGAGGCGCCAGCTTAAGCGGTCAGGGTGCCCACGGTCACCTCAGATGGTGGATTAGAGGCTCAAACTCTTAAACAAGAATGCTGGAGAGGGTTTATAAAATAGACGCAGTATTAAAAATATCAATTACTGTTACTTATAAAGACGGGTATTCGGAACTATGCAAATTTTCTCCTTCACAACAGAGGCATTAAACAGCGGTGGCAGCCTAGACGAATATAAAAGACGAAATTAAAAAGAAAACAGGAATAGTTACATTTTTAATAAACATTTAAGCAGGATCACAGGATCAAAGTTACCACAAAATGTCATATTTTTTTTTTAGTCTCTAATTACAAGATAGGGGGCCATAACATAAACAGCATTAGATATGCAGATGACAGGGTCCTGCTGGCAGAAAATGAAAGTGACCTTCAAGAAATGATGAAGATTACAGTGCAATTAGGACAAGAAAATGGAATGGAACTGAACAGGAGTTGAAAGAAAAAAAAACAACAAGATGTGGAAGTAGGGCAAGTGGGTGGGATTACAACTGGAGCGAGGTGACGGATGAAAAAGTTGGACCGAGTGATAACAACAATTGGAAACTTGTGAGAGGAAATATGGGAAATAAGAGAAAAAAAAAAAAAAAGACTACGATACAAATAAGATTCACACGCAGCATTCAGCTATGGTGACGAGGCGTGGACTCTCAGACAACTTAGAATAGAGCTGGTGCTGGAGTGTAAAATCGTCATATTTTCATATTACAGACTTCTGTTCTTCTTCTTTTGGTTGTTCCCGTTAGGGGTCGCCACAGCAGATCATCTTCTTCCATATCTTTCTGTCCTCTGCATCTTGTTCTGTTACACCCATCGCCTGCATGTCCTCTCTCACCACATCCATAAACCTTCTCTTAGACCTTTCTCTTGCCCTCTTGCCTGACAGCTCTATCCTTAGTACCCTTCACTCAATATACCCAGCATCTCTCCTCTGCACATGTCCATACCAAAGCAATCTCATCTCTCTAGCTATGTCTCCCAACTGTCCAACCTGAGCTGACACTCTAACGTACTAATTTTTAATCCTGTCCATCCTCTTCACAAATCTTAACATCTTTAACTCTGCCACCTCCAGCTTTGTCTCCTTCTTTCTAGTTGGTGCCACCGTCTCCAGCCCATATAACATAGCTGGTCTCATTACCATCCTGTAGACCTTCCCTTTCACTCTTCCTGATACCCGTCTGTCACAAATCACTCCTGACACTCTTCTCCAGCCACTCCACCCTGCCTGCACTCTCTTCTTCACTTCTCTTCCACAATCCCCATTACTCTATACTGTTGATTCCAAGTATTTAAACTCATCCACCTTCACCAACTCTACTTCACTCATACACACCACTCCACTGACCTCCCTCTTATTCACACACAAGTATTCTGTTTTGTTCCTACCGACCTTGATTCCTCTCCTCTCCTCTCATATCTCCACCTCTCCATGGTCTTCTCAACCTGCTCCCTACTATTGCTACAGATCACAATGTAATCAGCAAACATCACAGTCCATTGGGACTCCTGTCTAATCTCGTCTATCAAACTGTCCATCACCATTGCAAATAAGAAAGGACTCAAAGCCAATCCCTGATGTAATCTCACCTCCACCACTCCTACCGCAGACCTCATCATGGTCACACTTCCCTCGTATATATCCTGTACAACTCTTACGTACTTCTCTGTCACTCCCGACTTCCTCATACAATACCATAGCTCCTCTCGGGGCACCCATATGCTTTCTCCAGGTCCACAAATATGCAATGCAACTCCTTCTAGCCTTCTCTAAACTTTTCCATCAACACCCTCAGAGCAAACATCGCATCTGTGGTGCTCTTTCTTGGCACTGCTTATATCAAGTTTTAATTTTGATGGAATGAACCAGGATGAACTATAAGTGATACTTACCTACAGAGGAATTTACAGAACCCTTACGACAACTTAACTACAGAGGAAGTTCTCTCTTATTCCTTCTTGCTGTATTGTCCCAGCAAACAGATATCCTCAAGACGTTAGTCTGTTTCCATCAGTTTATAACTTAGCGATAAAGGGAACAGAAAGCGGTGCAGAACTGCTCACGGCCAGAAGCCGTTTCAGTCAGTTTAGAACGCGAGGACGGAAAATAAGTATGGATGCCACGGGAGCAGAAGCGGTTTCAGTCAGCTCACAGGTAGGGAACGTAAAACAGATATGGAGGTGAGGTGCGTAAGAGGATCAAACAGTTTGAGCACAGTCATTCATCACAAGGGCAGCGAGCCAATCAAATGTGTGTAATGTCACATGTCCCAGAGCCTCCCACTTCGAATTTCAACATAAATAATGTCCTGTCTGAAGGAACTAAAGGAAAAAAAAAAAAAGGAAATAAGAAAAGACAGAATGTGCGACGACATCAGAACTGATGAGAAAAAAAGTGAGAGGGAACGAAAAACGGTGCCGGTGCGAACACAACCATAGACACAGCCAACCGCTGTTTCAGTTCAGTTTAGAACGGAAGTATGGATGCCACAGGAGCAGAAGCACTTTCAAGTAGTTTAGGGCTTAGTGGTGGAAAACAAGTACAGAGGTGCGTAAAAGGATGGAAGTGTTTGAGCAGAGCCATTCAACACAAGGGCAGCTGGCCGGACAACATCCACCCTTACTGATGTTGATCAGAGCTGGTCAAACCATTAGGTAAATCCAAAATTAACTTTAGATTAGATCAGATTAGATTAAATTAGACAAAACTTTATTCATCCCAAGGGGAAATTCAAAACTTTGCAGTTTGGAGAGGAGGCGAGTTAAAGGTGAGGCACCGACTACAATTACGGATATCGCATTTAAGTGTTGCTTACAATTTCAAAGGCAATCACTGCAAAATGCCTCCTCTTATCTGCATAGCAATTAAAGACTGCAAAGGCCAAGTACGGTGCAAAGTGGCCTCGTGAGTACCAGGGTAACAGCTGTCTCCTACAAAACTGTCATATCACTAGAAAAACATTTACTGATTCTGCTTTGCCTGCTTAAATTACCTCGCAAAACACAGATGAATACCAAGCTAATTACAAGAGGGCTCCAAAGTGACAACTGCAATTCAAGGGGGCACATGAAACCAATGCCGGGAGTCCTTTGGCACTGAATTATTTTTTTTTGCGCATCGGGTACCCTCGAGATTCACGGATGACAGGGCACGGTCTTTCCCGAGTCACCCTCTCACCCCCCCAAATGAATGGCATGCTGCTGCCAAAATGAAGGGGGAAAGAGAAAGAGCTGTCAATAACCGATTGAGTTACCTTCATCATGCATCCAGAAAAGACAGAGCAGCTACGTCAATGCAGGTAAGGCTAAGTCCACAAACAACGTGGCTCCATTCTGACCACGAGGGCCTCAAATAGCTCAGCTGGCAGGGGTTCAATGGTTTGGTTTACGTCTTTTTAGTTCAAGGTTTGGCCGCTGAGGTCTGTTGTTGTGACTTTTGGTTATTGTCTGCTTTGTTTTCTAGGCCTTTGTTATGTTCCATGTGTTCCTTGGGTGGTCCCCCAAGAGGCCTAGGCCACCAGTCAGTCACTGAAAGGAACCACCCCACCACCAATCCCTGGATCTGGAGGGTCTTCTGCTGTTCCTGGCGGTTCATTTTTCAAATGGTGAGTGTTATTTGTGTTTTATGTTGAGCTAGTTTGTTTTTCTTTTCTTTGTAATTTTTGACTCTGGCGTTGGATTGTTTTTCACCTTGGCTTGCCCCTTCTGGCAACCCTTTTCTGCTTCATGTACTCACAGAGTATTTTTGTGTTAATAATTCTTTTATTTTATAAAGATGCTGCATGGCCATTTTTGTATCTAGCCAGGGCTTCTGGCAGGATTTCCCCCATTTTAGGATGTTCCTTTGGGATGTATGTTGTAACTGTTTACGCTGTGCCTCAATCCCCCTGGCTCCGCTTCTGCCTTGATAAAGACGCTCTTTAATACAACATTCTAATACAGAAGAAACACAGCCTCGGACTGCCAAATGTAGGATCAAGTGCCGCTGTACCGCGTAAAGCACTCCTCGCACACTGACACGCATCTTTAGAGCCAGTTTACTCACCTCTTGTTCGCTTCTCTCTCTCTGCGCCCACTGCAGATTCAGTCCCACCCAGTCCCGGCCCCTGCTATGCCCCTCTCCTTGCAGCTGAATCCCCTCGAGGAGGACAACATCGGGTTCTTCTAAATTCAAGAAGCGGAGCTGGAGAAACAGAGACAATCCAGGAGTTGCCCCCCAATAACGAATAATGCTTGAGTACTAAAATAACAGATTTCTTTGCTCACACCTCTCCAGGCTGTCTTTTGGGCAAGAATGGGCTTTGGGATCCCCTCCAGTCATAACATATATGGTCCATCAAATGGGGCGGTGAGAACAGAAACAAGGCAAGATGAAGTCAACAGTTCTGACACAATGGCAGTGGCACAAGGCACAATAAACCCGCCAAGCACATGTAGAGCTGCAGAACAAGGCCCGACACAACCTTCAAGTTGAAGCAACAGCTTCTTGTATCGTCGGTTTGTAAGGACCAGCGACTGGCAGAGGAGCCAGCAGAGAATGCAAGCCCTTAGCTTGGGGAACGAGACAAACGTAAAGCAGTAGACATCACAAAAGGTGCCAAGTGTCTCTAGAGAAGTGTGTGCTTTTGGATACGATCTGCCAAGTTCGCTCAAGCAGCAGAGAGTACCCGAGGGGAGTTAAATCCTGCACCTCATTCCTTTCCCCAACATTTACCCCAAAGAGCACGCTGGCACAGACATTTAAGGCCTCAGTCCCCAGGCTAGAATATCAGATGCTGACTTGATTTATTTAAGCAAATGCTTGACATGAGACACTGGCGCATGCAAGTCGTGAGGATGCCAGTAGGGGGTCTTTTAAGTAAATCAATGAAAATATGCAACAAATGCACAGGGAGCTCTTGACTCAATGACAGTAGGGTGAGCAAGACTGGTGAAGAAAGGGGCTGGCAAAATACCAGTCGCTCCCCAAACATGCATACATCGCACCTCTAATTTTTTTCTCCACTGCGCATAGCGATGAAAGCCGCGGACGCGTGCAATTGCAACACAAAAGTAAAAGAAATAATGAGGTTACTAATAAAATTGTGCAAACCTTTGAAGTCACGAATGCTGAGGTAATGCACGTTTCCGTCCAAGAGAGGGCACGCTTGCTTGTTCCTTCTCCTTTCATACCTGTGGACGTGACGAAAAACCACCAGAAAAGCATGGCGCTGCCCAGTCGGTTTAACAGTTTATGGTATGTTAGGCGCTCAATACGCATGCGTGCGCAGATCAGGTAGTGACACGCAGCAGCCCCACCACCTCTGCTTCCACCGATACAAAAAGACAAGACATCCTAGAAGCCTCAGCACTGAGCTGAGAGCCTGCGACCGTAAGAGACACGGCTCCTCGACAGAAGAGTTCGACTTCACTGACGGACCCTAACAGTCCACACTTACTCGTTCCGGGATTCATTGGTTCTTCTCGACTTCTCCAGTAAGTGGATCTTGGCTGTCAACTTTTATTCAAAATCAACACGAGGTGGTGCTGGTTTATTTGAAGCAGGGTCATCAGAAACCCCAATGTGATCGAGTGTCACTTTCAGACCCAGCAGAATCCCTTTCAGTTTCACGGCCTGAGGACAGATTCACTTCATCATCAACTGCTCCTGAGAGGCTCCTCAACATCGCTGCTCGTCTCACCGGCGACAGCATGCAACACCTGTGCTGCTGAAAAAACATTTCTTACGAGGCCAGAAGAAGACATGGGTAACACTCAGGGTAACACTCAGGCCTGTCGCTTACATAGGACACGCCTACACCGTTGCCCAGGTAACGCTTGGGCGTGATGCTTACATAGGACACACCAACAGAATGTCCAAGTCCAAGGAGGTTATGCTCAACCTTTATAATGCACTGGTGAGGCCTCATCTTGAGTACTGTGTGCAGTTTTGGTCTCCAGGCTACAAACAGGACATAGCAGCACTAGAAAAGGTCCAGAGAAGAGCGACTAGGCTGATTCCAGGTCTACAGGGGTTGAATTATGAGGAAAGAGCTGAGCCTTTACAGTTTGAACAAAAGAAGATTAAGAGATGACATGATTGAAGTGTTTAAAATTATGGAGGGAATTAGTACAGTGGATCGAGACTTGTATTTTAAAATGAGTTCATCAAGAACACGGGGACACAGTTGGAAACTTGTTAAGGGTAAATTTCGCACAAACATTAGGAAGTTTTTCTTTACACAAAGAACGATAGACACTTGGAATAAGCTACCAAGTAGTGTGGTAGACAGTAAGACGTTAGGGACTTTCAAAACTCGACTTGATGTTTTCTTGGAGGAAACAAGTGGATAGGACTGGCGAGCTTTGTTGGGATGAATGGCATGTTCTCGTCTAGATTGTTCTAATGAAATCACTTTCTACACCGTTGCCTGGGTAACGCTTATGCCTGATGCTTACATAGGCCACGCCTACACAGTTACCCAGATAACACTCAGGTCTGTCGCTTACATAGAACACGCCTACACAGTTGCCCAGGTAACACTCAGGCCTGTTGCTTACATAGAACACGCCTACAAAGTTGCCCGGGTAACACTCAGGCCTGTCGCTTACATAGGACACGTCTACACAGTTGCCTGGGTAACACTCAAGCCTGTCGTTTACATAGGACACGTCTACAATGTTGCCCAGGTAATGCTCAGGCCTGATACTTACATAGGACACGCCTACACCGTTGCCCAGATAAGACTGGGCACTGATGCTGTTCATATTTTTGCACCCCGAATGATGCTCAGTTCTAACGCTGAGGAGGTTAACACCCCGACTGTTCATCTTGTCCACTTGTCTCGCTTTACAAGTGAAAAGAAGAAGAAGAAGAGAGAACTTCTGTAAGAGGCAGCCACCAGCACGACATCCAGAAGACTGCCAGCAGCTGAGGAGTTCCTCCGACGATTGTGACACCAGGGTCCGTGAATGGGCTTTGGACAAGCGTCTAATACAAACGGCTCTCTAGAACAGAGAAGGCTAAAGCGTTTGTGTTGAGCAGAAGCGAGAACTGGAAGGGCAGGGCAGCTGGCTGGCTGGAGAGTTAGCGCTCTTCAAGCTCTGTTGGTCTGCCTGCAACAATGGGTCGGGTCAAATGCAAATTGCACAGCCCGCTGAAAGGTCACTCCGCCAATCGCTTCCCCAAGTCTTTTTTTTTTTTTGCTCATTCCTTCTGCTAGGCAGTTTACAGTTGAAACTGCGGGGTAACGGGAGCGGCCATGAAGTGCAGGGATCTGTAAGGAGGCCACCCACACTCATTCCCTCTGTGCTCAAAACAGCGTGCCAGAAAATAAAAAAGAAATCACGGGGCCTTCACCTCGTTGCTAAACCGTCGCCCATGCTTGTATTTAAAGAAGACCTCCATACTCCCTGCAGACTACAGTAGAAGCGCTTATTACTTACGGCCGGATACTTTCTTCAGGCTGAAATATGCTGGAATTGGACGTGGTGGTCCTCCGATTCTGAGATGAGGGATTTCAGAGGATTTCTTACTCTAAAAAAAAACAGCAGCAATAAACTGTGCCAATAAATAGCTGGCATACTTGTGCAACGCCAAATGGACTTTTAGAGTAACGCACTGTGAAAAGTGAAACATTAGAAACTAGTGGGCAAAGAAAGGAAAGGCTATTGTTTCTACTGGACTGGGATCTTCATTTATGAAACTTTGAAAATATGCAAAATTATTGTAACTTGTTCACATACTGTAAGATGAAAAATTCTTTTCATGATGTAAATCAGGGGTGCCCACACTTTTTCGGCTCGCGAGCTACTTTTAAAATGAACAGGTCGAAATGATCGAACTACATTAAAAATGCTATATATCATCTGTAGTCTGAATCACAATCCAATTGTATGGGTGGTTACCTACCAGGTAACGCTTGGGGCTGATCTTGCAACTGAAGAGGGCACCATGGCGGATGTTTGCCCATTTTCAACGTAAAGATAGACGAACGTTTAAAAAAACTTTTTTTGAATGCAATGCGATCTACCTGCACTACCTTTATGATCTACCGGTCGATCGCGATCGACGCATTAGGCACCCCTGATGTAAATGGATTACCAACTGGTAAGGAGTTGTCAGGAACACAGGAGGAATATAAAGCTATAAACTTTATATATATAATAATATATTTATTATATATAAACTAAGCGGACTGGACTCAACGGCCTGTTCTCATCCAGACTGTTCTAATGTTCTAAATGTCATGTTAAATTCACCCGGCACTCGCAGTACAACTGCTGAACGTCAGGTGGGCACACAGAGGCACCAGAAATCCAGCAGCCGTCCCACCTGCACTTCAGAAGAGCTCATCCACCTGTAGCTAAATGTTGTAAGGGACAGCCGGGCAACTCAACCCGGCCAGTACGCCCCCGAGATGGAAGGCAGCTACTTTTGGACAAGACGCTAGATGGCAGCTCCCCTGGAGTGTAGCAGTGCCCCAGATTCCCACAGGGCATCCTGGGAATTGGAGTTCGCTATCTCAGCCCTGTTGGGTGTCGCCAGGGGGTGCTGTGCTTCCCTTATAGCCCGGATTAAAGAACTTTAATTCTCTGTTTGACCTGAAAGTGCTGCCAAGTTACATGGACGAAAGAGCAGAAGCAGTTCTGGGCCAAGAGCTATATGAAGGAATGCTGAAGACCCAGCAAGTGAGCCAGAGTGGGGCGGAGGTGGACAAAGCATGCTGGGAGGTGTGGAGGAGAAAACAGAGAGAGAGAGAATTGTGCTAATTATGATTGTGTTAATTACCTGTATCACTGGGGCTGTGGTGCTTAGGGAGTGCTGTTTAAAGACGACTTCTTAGTGCTCTTACCCTGTGCCCTGTGTGTCTGTTGGGTTTAAAGGGGCAACAGCGACCCTTAGTGTCCACAACATGTTCAGGCCCAGCCAGTACTTAGATAGGAGACCATTCAGGACAAATTGCTGGAAGAGGTGTTGGGTGAGGGGGCGCTGACCCTGTGGTCTGTGTGTGGATGCCAATGCCCCAGTGCAGTGACAGGGACACTGTGCTGTAAAAATATCACCGTCCTTCGGAGGTCCTGACTCTCTGTGGTCATTAAAGACCTACCATAAACAGCAGGGTGTATCCTGATGTCCTGGCTGAACGGCCCACCACAGCCTAGTCATTCTGGCCCCCTAATCAAACCCTGCGTCCAATTTGCTCTCTCTGTCCTCACTTAACCACCTAAAAGCTCATTGTTGGTGAGTGTGTGGGTGCAAAAATGGCTGCTGTCACCTCATCCAGGTGGGTGCTGAACATTAGTGGCCGTTAAAGTGGCTCTCCACTCACTGAAGTGCCACATAAATGTAATGAAGGATTATTATTATTAAGATACAGCAGCACTACTGGAGAATCATAACCCAGAAACAAGAAGCTGGTGCCATCGCAGGCTCACTTAAGTGGGGCCGGTGTTGCCAGGAAGCATGCTGGAGATTCGAGGACTTCAAACACCTCGGCGCACTTTCAAGGACTACGGAGCCAACGGTACTTTACACAGAACATCTAGAGCACCACGGGAAGACGGACACCTGGGGGGGCCACGCGGTAAGAAACATCACGAGGAGCAATACAATCAGTAAGAAAGAACCTAAGGGGGCCACGTGGTTAGCCACTTCTTCATGTACACAAGAGCGTTCGTTTCCATTTACAGTATCTATTCATTTACTCAATTAATTAATTTATTTACCCCCCCCCTTGCTAAAATTCAAACACAGCAAATGAAAAAGAAGAACAGAGAAACAAAATCCTTGGGTCGCTTTTTATGAAGATCAAGATCTGTCGCCTTTTCAAAGCCCTTAAGACGCTCTTCTGCTTTATTTTTGTTTGTTTCATCCATGACTCACCTCGCGTTATCTCTACTCCTTGTTGTCACATTCAGCACGTTCGAGTGGCTCATTCCTCTTTTTATGTAATGCGTATGTCATATATATTAAAAAAAAAAAGAATAAGAAAAAGAAAAAGTTAGGCTTTGTTAATGCCATGCCTCCATTCAGGAGAGGCCTACTCGAGTTCTTAAAGCAAACTGCACTATAAACGGTTTACAGGCGGCTTCACTTATCTCTTTAAGCAGCCGAGGCCCCGGTGACCTTTGTGGATTTGAGTCCCGCTAATCTTTTTAATACGTCGCTTTCTACTTCCTGAAGGCTTCAGTGCTAGCTGCACAGGTCCACCAGGAAAACCCTTTTGGTGATGTACAGTAGGTGCCAGGGAGGAAAGACAGGCATCCTGGCTGGGGTAAAGGATGGATTCATACCCGGCCAGGAGGCCAAAATGGATGGAGTGGGCAAAACAAGCTTACCGGCAGCAGTTCATCCCCCCACACGACCACATTAAGACACTAGCAGCGTGCCATGGGAGCTGGAGTCCTGGAAAGGCAACCCCGTTTGGGTTTTTGGGGTCCACCAGAGGGCGCTGCCTGGGGAAGACCGTCCCGGTTTCCACACAACCTGGAAGATGACTTGGACAGGAGACCGGAAGCAGTTCCCGGGTCTAGTTTAAAAGAGAGCCCACTGCCTCACTTAAATAGATTCAAAGTCAGGAGGCAGAGGGCAACACCCTTGGACGAGGAAGGAGAGAACTGTGAATGGTGAATTTTGCTAGTTTTCTTGTTAAGAAGGTGTTTTGCCAAATAAAAATCATTTATGTGAACCTGGAATCGTGTCTGTGGTTTGGGGCTCTGTGGAGCCCCCTAGTGGTTACAGTGAATATACAAAGGCCACATGCACCAGGACAGGAGCTCTCACACCTGCTGTGCTGGCTTAAGGGGCTTATGAAACATCTCCATTTTGATTAAAACCTTAAAACGACCTGGTCCCAAAGTAAGGGGGTCCGAAATTGGACACAGTTCTGATAAAGCTGGCAGCATTCTTTCAGTCGACCTGCGGCGTGCATTCTCCATCACATGGCTTTGTTTTATTCACGGTCTTGTAATTAGATCTCTGTAGTGTTGGTTGCATGACAAGGTCTCCACGCATTTCACGTATCGATCCGTCAGTCCATTCTGTGCACCCTTTTCAGTTTTTTTCCAAGCCGTAAAACGATCCAGGGTGCTGTCTGAACAGTACGTTGTGAAGGCTAGAGGGCGCCAGTGAGCCCCAAACAAACCAACACAGTCCCGGGTTAGAGAGAGAGAGCTAATTACAATTAACTTATATACACGAGCACAGAAATACGTTGTCTCCCCTCCTCTCTCCACCGCACTGCCCTCCTCCAGTCGAGTGCTGCCTTCCTCCCTTGCCAGCCCTGATTCGCCTGGACAAGGCAGGGCAGCCCCTTTTATTGAGTACTTCTGGTGCCTAGGGTTTGCCCGTTGAAAACGCTTCCAGGTCCTACACTAGTCCCAAATATTAGGGAGTGTAACTTCCTGCAGCGTCCTCTTGCAGCACCTGCGGACCCCAGCCAGACTGTGCTTGCAGACTACAACTCCCAGCATTCCCAGCGGGTATCCAAACAGGCATCGACATCCAGGGCTGCTGCCATTGAGCTTCCTGGGGGAATAAAGAGCCCTTTGCAACAGTTCTTTCCTGTCCTTCCCTTTTATGCCAGCCAGGGAGGGTATCTTAATTATACCCGGTCGAACGCCTGTCCGTCCACCTGGGGCCTCCTGTCTGGGTAAGGATCCTTCTTCTCTCTCTCTCAGTTGGGACGCCTGTCTGTCTGTCTGGAGCTCCCATTCTGGGCAAGGAACCTTCCCCTCACTTGATCATGACACCCATCCATCCTGTATGGCGCTTACAATGTGCTGGGTGGTCTTGTGGCCTATGAACCCCTGCAGATTTTATTTTTTTCTCCAGTCGTCTGGAGTTTTTTTTTTTTTCTGTCCTCTCTGGCCATCGGACTTTACTTTTATCCTATGTTAATTAATGTTCCCTAATTTCAATTCTTATTTATTTTGTCTTTTTTTCTCTTTCTTCATCATGTAAAGCACTTTGAGCTACATTACTTGCATGAAAATGTGCTACAGAAATAAATGTTGTCTTTTTTTGTTGTTGCAATAGAAACAGGCGGGTGCATGTAAGTGGAATACAGTAGTAGTGTCCAGGCTGAAGACACATGGATACGGGGATGACATACAAAACACACACAAACTGGAGTTTCTCCAAATGAGATCCCGAGTGTTGTGTGGCGGCTGCAATGAGCTCTGTTTTATTACTTTTGTGATCATCTCAACATGTCTGTAAGAGCCATTTTCCTAGTTCTATAAAATGTATGAATATTTATTAGATGATAATGCATAAAATATGGGAGGTTCCTATAACCCCCGTAAATAGAATTAAGCTGGTATTTTCCTGTCATTTCTTAACAGTTATGAGTTAACAATGTTCTTTAGTAAGTGTTTATCCTCGCCTTGTGTAAGGTACAGAGGCATACGGTTTTTTAACCGTGTTCTTGTTTGTGCTCGCGTTGTGCTTGCGCACGCTACCGGGCCTGGTTACATGTCTATGTGCCAACGGCCTACGGGCCCTTTGTGTGTGAAGTAACTCGTAAAATAAAAGAGTTTTGAACTGTATGATTAAAGCATACAGAAGAAGAAATAAATAATCTTTAAGTATAGAAATAACCAAAGCTTCTCAAGAAAAACTAAGTTTATAGAAGATACATTTTTCCTTTTTTTTGCCTTTATTCTATGTGTGTAACTATTTTTCTTTTTATTCTTGTATGATATTATTTGCCTTTAACTTTCACTAAATATTTTTATAACAAACTTTTGGACTGAGAGATTTCTTTGACACGCGTCTTACCCGTGCCTGACTTCGCCTTATGCGACGGCGGCTACAATGCCTAACATTAATATACTTGTGAATGTGAATAGGCAGCTGTTTATCTATCAATCAATCAATCAACATTTATTTATATAGCACATATTCATATAAAAAAATGTAGCTCAAAGTGCTTTACAAAATGAATAGAGAAATAGAAGACACAATAAAAGATAAACATAAGTCAACATTAATTAACATAGAACATTATTAACCTCCTCTGGACAGTCATGTGGACCTGCGGCTTTCAGAGCGCCTCAGTGGTTATAAACACGACGCTTTGCTTTTTATCTCAGAAATCAGCGGGTATTCTTTCTTTCTTTCTTTACATTTCTTCATCCTGTACTTGCCGCTTTATAAGGCGACTGACTCTTCCCTTTCACAGACGTCTTCTTTCTTTGTCTGGTTAAGTAAGCTAAATTACAGGGTCTGCGCACTCCCAAGAATGACCCTTCAGCTTTAAGGGCTTTGATTTATGGTTAGCTTCACCAAGGCTGCCTGGGATTTCAAAATCCAACCTCTCTTTAAAAACACAACAAAATCCGATTAGCTCTCATAGCACACGTGCGCTGAACCTCGCAAGTGAACGGCGCGAAGTTGACGTCGCCGTGCGCGGCCCCTGCAGCTCTACAAGCGGGACCCCTAAATGCAGCGGAGTCACAATAAACTTCGCTTTCTGCACACTTTATGGTTAATTTGGAAATGGAGAAATTTGCCATTGCAGCCCACCAATGGGGGAAGCAAGTTTTCCGAAAGGCTTGTAGATTTGTTCAAACTCTAAATCAGAACTTTCTCCTTCCTAAAAGTATCAAGTCAAGTCAGGTCAGGTTGGGGAGCCTGCACTGGTACAGCGTGTTGCCACACCCACTACATGACGAAACAACTCGGGATCCCGGTTGGCAACCCCCCAGACAAACATGTAGTCCAGTCCCACCCTCCGGAAATGACCCTCTATCTGCTGCAGACAGGTGTTACGTGGGCGACCCCTTGGCCTGGTCCAGCTACTTGGGTCCCCAATAACGAGGATCTTATAAGCCTGATCACCCTCTGGGAAACACAACACATGGCCGTAGTGCCGCAACTGATGCTCCCTCACAATGCAGATCATGTGCCTCATTCGGGAAGTCAAACCAACGGTACCCAAGGATTTTCCGGAGAGACACAGTACCAAAGGAGTCCAGTCTTCATCTCAGGTCACTGGATAGCGTCCATGTGTCGCCACCATATAGCAAGACAGGAAGCACCAGGACTCTAAAGACTTGGACCTTCGTCCTTTTCAGAGATATCAGGAGCGCCACACACCCCTTTCTGACGACCTCAAGACCCCCCATGTTCTCCCAATCCGTCTACTGACTTCATAGGAAGAGTCACAAGAGACCTGAATGTCACTGCCAATGTAAGTAAACTTCTTAACAAGCTCAACATTCTCTCCGTAAACAGACACACTGCTGATGGCTGTGCCAAAGAGGTATCATACTAAAAGGTCATACATACTAAAAGTATCCAGAGCTGTAACTCAGTACTTTACAGAAGTCCATGTGGCAGCAATTCCAGCTTTGAGTCCTCTTGCTCTTGCTACAAGCTTTGCACACCTGCAAGAGAGCTCATTCCATGCTTCTGGGCAGATCCTCTCTGGCTCTGTAGGCCATCAGAACAATCTAGAAGAGAACAGGCCATTCAGCCCAACAGAGCTCACCAGTCCTCTCCACTGAATTCTACTAAAATAACATCAAGTCAAGTTTTGAGGGTCCCTAAAGTCTTAATGTCTAACACAATACCCCTTGTCTGTAGTTCTCTGTGTAAAGATTGGATGGAAAGCGTCTGTGAACTTCCATCTTCAGATCTCCCCACAGTTGTCCTATTGGGGTTTCAGTCTGGGCCGCTCAAGGACTTGTCATGATGCCCCACCAGCATGGTCTTGGTGGTCTGCTTCAGCTCACTGTGGTGCTAGAAGGTGAATCGTCCCCCCAGTCTGAAGCCTTGTGCACTCCAGAGCAGGACTTCTTCAAGGACCACCCTGTAGATGGCTGCACTCACCCTCCCCTGAGTTCTGAGCAGTCTCCCTGTCCCTCACCCCACCATGCCTCACCGTAGTGATGGCGTTAAGCAGGTGATGAGCGCTGCCAGACAAACTGCTTGGAGTTCTGCCCAAAGAGCTCAGTTTTTGTCTCATCAGGTGGGCTCATCTTTGTCCTTCTGCTTTGACTGCCATGTGCCTTTGACTCAAGAGGGTCTTCTGTCTGGCGCCTCTACCAGAAACCTGCTGAGGTGGTTGTCCTTCTGACAGGATCACCCATTTCAACACTGGGTTCTTGCCCCCTTTACCCTGAGATTCGTGCCTCACCATCATCTGGCCGCAGAGGTCTACAGAGGACTTCATGGCTCGCTTTTTTGAGCTGACGTGCAGGGTGAATTGTGGGACCTTCCATACACCGGTGCATGTGTGTCTTTCTAAACGACGTCCAGTCAATTCAGTCTGCCGCAGGTGGACTCCCCCTGAAGGAGAATTAAATCAATGGAAGGCGCCTGAGCACAGTGTGGAGTTTCGCAGCAAAGGACAGATTTCATGTTGTGGTTTTTGTCATAACGGGTAACTGAGCGACGGGGCAAAAATGGCGAATGTCTCCATTTCACAATAAGAGTGTACAGAAAATGAAGGGGTTCGAGTACTCTGACTTGTATCTCTGAGAGGGCAGAACGCCAATAAGGCGATATGTGGTGCCACACACATGCGCATGGGAGGCAGTCTATGGGCTTAACTGAGGGTAAAATGCCCCTTGATGAAGGGCACTGACGCATAACCACAGAAGAGAGGGCCGATGTCTGCCTAACCCGTTTCCACTTCCTTCTCCAGACCACACCCTCCTGTTGACCTCACTTCCTCCTCCAGACCACACCCTCCTGCTGACCTCACTTCCTCCAGTGCCCTGTTGGACCCTCCTCTTCATTTCCAGTCACCTGCACCAGAGTGTCAGGACTCAGTCTTGTGAGATCACTCTGCGGCGCTGACAATATACGAGGTCTTGTCTTTGTGTTCTCTTTTACGTGGGGAGACTTGGTCTCATTTGCATTTTTCTTTTTCAGAAAGATAATCAGTATTAGTTTGTGGTACTTTTTCAGCGTGGTGTCATTTTCCATTTGGGCGGAGATGGACCCCTTTAGTGTTTCAGGTAAGACGCTTCTCGATTAACAATCACCGTCTCACAAGATAAAAATATCTGAGGGCTTACCCTCGTATTTTGAAGACTGCCGTCGCCTCCAATTTTTTTTTTTTTCCAATTTGCGACCGTGCCACCATATAAAGGGAGACTTTTGAGAATCCTCCCTTTATTCCCTACTCGGCTTTGTGCCTTCACTCCATCTTGCAACAAACAATTAGCATGTGAATTCACCGCCGACTCAAGTCCATTTGCCCATTGAATTCAAGAGAGTCCACACTGAATCGTTTTCTCCTCGTCTGCCGACAGAAAGCGCTTTTGCAATTAGAAAAGGGATATGGTGGGGGGGGGGCACCCGATGTCAAGCGTGGCCTCAACGCGCTGCAGAATATGCAAACAATGCCTGGAGGTGCTTATACAAGCCTAGCGGTTCCTCCTCGAATACAAAAAGCCACTGATGCATGCAGCAAATTTAATCATGTATTAAATATTGAAATCCACGATATGTTTTCTTTTTTTTCCCCCGCGCCAAGAAAATGATTCGCTCCAGTGTGCCTGATTAGTAAATTCTGTTTCGTTCTCGGCTACGTTACTTGTGGTTTGAGTCTCAGCACTGGCAGTTCAAGTTCTGCAGGGATCCGCATAAGAGCTGTGGAGCCAAACTGAAGGGTCCTTCCGGAAACGTCACTTCAAACGGTAGGAGTAGCGCATCGGACGTCAAACTGCAGATCAACAGATCTGCTTGCTTTAACCCTTCAACCCCTCACTCGTTTCCTGAGCCCCACCCTTCAATTCTCTTGTGGTTCAGCCAGAGTTGTTACCCTGTTTATTTCATCCTTTTGTTGTTACTTAAATATCATTTTTCATCCATCCATCCATTATCAAACCCGCTATATCCTAACTACAGGGTCTGCTGGAGCCAATCCCAGCTAACTAAGGGCGCAAGGCAGGAAACAAACCCTGGGTAGGGCACCAGCCCATCGCAGGGTGCACACACACACACCAAGCACAATTTAGGATCGCCAATCCACCTAACCTGCATGTCTTTGGACTGTGGGAGGAAACTCCATGCAGGGAGGACCCGGGAAGCGAACCCGGATCTCCTAACTGTGTGGCAGCAGCGCTACCCACTGCGCCACCGTGCCGCCCATCATTTTTCATATTATGTTATTAATTCTGTTCTTGGGTGGTGTGTCCTGCTGTCTCATTCATGTCTTTTTTCCAACTATTTGGAGCCGAGGGAGGTAGGGCCGCCTGACTAGGCTGCTGGGCTGTTGGCCTCGGGATGATTTAAGGCACAGCTCAAGTCAGATCAACAGCTCAGCTCCTTTGGACTCCACTTCTTTTCCATTGGACTTACCGGCTTTTTGAACCAGGATGCGCTCTGAGGGTCCTGTTCTCCGCGTTGTGTTTGTCAGACTTGTTTTGCTTAAGGCTTTGCTGTTTTTAGTCAAAGCCTGCATTGCTCCATCCTTACATTTCTTAATTCATTTTTACTGTTCTTTTTGAACAAATATTTAACTATTACAGGAACTGGAGGTGGTAGGGTTCACATCCCGTGTGATGGACTGGTGCCCTTGTCCAGGGTTTGTTCCTGCTTTGTGCCCTACGCTAGCTGGGATAGGCTCCAGCAGACCCCCCGTTCAGGACTACACGGCTAAGACAGTGAGTGACTGACAATTACAAGGAACCTTGTAAACTTTCATTTGGCCAGCAGGTTTTTAGGACTTTTTCCCCTTCTCTCTGTTACGCTTCTGTACGTTGACAAAAATGATATTTTTTAGGAGCCGAATCTGATTTTTACATTTACCGTATATACATGCGTATAAGTCAGCTCTTGAAACCCGAAAAATCGATCTTAAAATCAGACCCCGACTTATGCACCCTTTCAAAAATGCGACACTTCAATTATTTTTTATTTTTTTACATCTTCTTGCCTCCTCCAATCTCACCAGTTTCGAATTTTGTCGCAGCAGCCCAGTTACCAATTTCTTTCATCACTTCAACGACTTTTAATTTAAAACTGGCTTTATATTTTCTTCTGATCGAACGCTCCATTGTAGATAAGGGATGCTCTTACGATAAAGGCGTATGAGGGTGTGAGATAAAAAAGAAACACAAATCAGTGCAAACTTCGCCTTCAGAATAGTTCGGATATTACCGTCTGGTAACGTGGGCACAATAGAGACAGAGAGAGAAAAGGCCGTATGATCCATGATTTCTCTCTCATATGGGCGTTAGCATATCATAATCTCTTGGATCAATAGCGGGAGTTCTCCGCATTCGACTTATACGACCGACTTTATAAAATACCGGAAATTATACAATGAAATCAAGTCCCGACTTATCTGCAAGTACATACGGTAATTTTTTTGTTTTTGTAGCTACTGTTATCAGCAGTGATGAGTGAACCCCACGGAGTTCGTTTCGCTGTGAGTTCGGTGAAATCACAGAATACGCTGCAGTCAGTGAGGACGGTGAAGCTGCACTGGTTTAGATTATAATGGTGGAATGGTCTTTCAGGTAACTCTAGAGAAGCGTCTGATGGACTGATGATTGTTGCCAAAGATGTGACCTGAGCTGTGAGGCACCAGCGTGTTTTAAACAACAAAAGATGCAGACGGAATAAGAACCACAAACAAGATACTACAAACGGCCTCAAACTAGCGGTAAGTTAAAAAGTACGGACCCTTGCACTCACAGAGTTGTACTCTTGGGGGCACACATTGCTGTTTGAAATGGCAAGCCCTTGCAGTTTAGTATAAGAGTTGTCACCCTGTGGTGAAGATGGCTGCCAGACTTATAAAGAGGAGCGGCATTCTGTCGTACGCTTTTTGTGGGCAGGTAGTGTGCAGGGAGCACAAATTCATCTCTGCATGTGTGCTCAGTATGGGGATCAAGTTCTCTCCCGTGAGCGGAGTGAAATGTTCAAAAATGGCCGCACTAGTGTGACGGATATGCAGAGAGCGCTCCGGACATCCAGCTACATGTGACAATGGTGTGAAAGCAGCGGTGCATCAGTGGCTACGCGTTTAACCAAAAACATTTTTTTTGCTGATGGCATTAATAAGTTGGGATGATGCTGGGAAAACTGCATCGCAAAGGAAGGTGACTATTCTAGAAAAGTGAGGTCATTTGTTCTTGAAATTCTTAACAAACAGAGTTAACAACAAAAAAAAAAAGTGCAGAAACTTTTAGAACGCCCCTCGCAGTAGTAGAGTTGTCATCCACAAACCATCGAGTTCACACAGATTTCCAAAGGTTGCACACGGCATGAATCCCCTAACTCTGCGTTTTCTCACCACGTCGGCCATGAATGTGAGCAACCCCGAAGTGAAAATGGCCTTGCGTGTGATCGGAGTTACAGCTAAAACCAGAGCTTCAGAAACATTCTGATCTTCTCTCGCTGCACAACAGACCCTGTTGACTTTATCCGCAATCCACCCCCTGAGCCTGGTCCTACAATGGGCACACACATTTGCCTCTCCTGGCCTGATCTGCTGCCACCGGGGCTCCGGGGTGAGGATAATGAGGTTTAAAAGAGCAAGACAGACGCTTCCCTCACGGAGAAAAGGGACACCTTTACACTTCACTGACAAGCAATCCGGCCACACGCTGAGCATCTCCTTGGCAATCACCGGCGCTCAAAAGTGATTTTTGTGCCTTGAGGGTCCTTACTTCATTTCCACCTCATTCTTTCTGCTTCTTAGATAGCAGGTGTGCAACCTGCGATTGGCCTTTAGTGAAAATGTACGGAAACAGCTAAGGAGGAAGTCACGTTTATCTGAAGTCTGGTGTGCCAAAAGAAACCAAGATGGTACGATTCTTATTTGCTTGTGTCGTGTCGTCTCGTCCCACCCGTCTATTTACTGAACTCGTCATGGGGTGCAGTGCAAAAATAAACGACAGACAATGTCACATACAATAAACGGCACGGGAAAGCAGCAACCAGAAACAGCGAACACAGTACCCGTACGGATCTGACAAAGGGGACACGAGCGCACGCAGAAGATGACCGAGATGAAAACCAATCCAAGCATTCCAAGTGCTGTGACACAACTGATGAAGACGAGCCATCTTACTGCTCCTTGAAGGAAAAAACAAAAATAATAACAACAACGACGGGCAAGGGTGAGGAATGTTTACTTTTAATGGTGCCACGTGAGATGAGACCATCAATGAATTTATTAAATGTGCTTTTATATTCAACCGTCGCATATTCCCCAACGTAACGACGCAGTACATTTTAAAGGTCTCGCATACCGTCTTCTGCGCCATCTTTTTGTTTTTCGCACCTTCACAGCAGCATCAGAATATACCTTGGCGTATTTGGGCCACAGAGAAAATAAAATTAAGGACACGGTGAAAAGGTGTATTTTGTGATTAAAGTGAGAAGTCAAGCAAAATGACCCCTTTAATTGGCTAACTAGAAAGATTACAATATGCAAAGCTGTCGAGGCAACTCAGGCCCCTTCTTCAGACGAGATGTGATAGAGAAACTGGAGTTCCCTATGTTTAAATACACACTAGGACAAGAAACCACATTGGTTTCCTTTTCGCATTTCATTAAGAAGATGAAGATGTCACTGTCCATGTGTGCCAGTTTCTTCCACTGGTCTTCAGTTCGCTACTACAGGTAGTCCCCAGGTTACGGACACCCGACCTACAACATACGAACGGGGCCACAGCTGCGACGCATGCGCCTCAGTAACTGCCGCTCCGTCATCTTCGGCCCTGTGGTGTGGCCAAGTGGTGACCCTGTTGTGGCTGAACAGAGGCCATTGAGGGTGAATGGGGAGGCGGGGGGTAGCATTGTAGTGTGCCTCGGATGGCTGCGTGGTGAATGGTGGAGGTGGTGTGGCGGGACACTGCAGGCAGCATACTGTAGTGGAGGTGACTGTGAGGTGGGCTGGTGATGAACCACCCCTCGATGCCCCCATTCATTCTCAACAGCAAGCATGCTTGTCAGTACAGGGTGGTCCAGATCTAATTATGCAGATCCAGATCGTCTGGATGACTTTGATTTATGCGGGGACGATTCCAGTTTAGCTCAAAGACGATTCTTCATGTCGTCGGTTCGCACACTTCTCAATGGTCCAGGATTTTTCGGATGATTTTCTATGTAATAAACTTAATAAGTTATAGAATAATAGATCTGGACCACCCTATACAACGCTTGCGTAGCAGTAGCGTCCAATGGTGCACACGTAAGTATAAAGTACAGAAGTCTCAAAAGCACTTCCAAAAATGGCCACTAGAGGGGGGAAAATCCTGTCAAAAACCCCAACTACACACAAAAAGGGCCTCATAGAATTCTTATAAAATTAAATGTACTCTTCATAAAAAAAAATAAAGTATTCCATCACCATAAAGGGAAAATGAAATTGCCCGCCACATGGAGGCAATCCAAATCAATCAAGTCCAAAAACAAACTCAAAACACAGAGCATAAGTTTAAAAATCCAAATATCTAGTAATTCAGAATGAACCGTCAGGCACTGTGGGCGACCCTCCGGTTTCGTAGGGTGGTGATTATCAGGTGGCCCCGCCCACAAAACACACGGAACGTAACCAGCTTCCGTATCTAATGAAAACCGAACATGAAGGACACAATCAACACGTGCATTTGAACCCCGAGAAAGGGAAGGTACGCCGGCTGAGGGGCAACACCTCCGAACGCACTCAGACTATTCAAGCATTCAGAGCAGGACTTTAACGTTTGGGCTCTGCTTGGAGGCAAAGCAAGCACCGCTGCGTATTCATGACACCCCAGCATCCGAGGCAGGCCAGTGATGAACAACACCAACGTTAATAATTCATAATGATCAGCCCCCGAGAAAGTACAGCCGTGCTCCTCGGAAAAAGTGGAGATCTCAAACGCCAACAGCTACCTGCCCGGTCTCCCTAAGCAGAACGAGGCCCTCAGTGCACATCTCTGTTGTTGACGGAAATATTTTCAGCGATGGCTTTTTTTTTTTTTGCTGTTGTTTTTTATCATCTTTGTTCACAGCACACAGACAGCCTGCCTGCATTCATCTTGTTTCAGCCTACAGGTCCAGGAGGAGTAAAAGCTGCCGGGAAGCGGTTACAAGCCGAGACTATTAAAATATGCTTTGTGCAGCCATGACAAATGTGTTCTTGTCCACCAGTGCCCTCCACATGTCCCCTTTTCATTTTTAAAAAAAGAAAAAATAAACTCAACTCCCAGGCTATCAAATTACTTGTGCTAAACCAAAATGTATCAACTTGAATTCACGTTATATAGTGCCTTTCACACAGAATGGCTATTTGCTGATGTTCTTTCTATGTGACAGAACATCCAGTAGACCTGCAATCCTACGTGGCCAGGACACATCCCGGGGGTCACCAGCTTCACCATTTTAATGTGAACGCAACGAGTGTGAGATTTCAAATATTACTCACTACCACAGCATCTCCCCACAGCCGTCACCTTCATACCAGTGAAGAAGGTAAATACCAGCACAGCATTCCTCTCCCTCCGCTCTTAATAACAAAAAAAAAAACAAAACTCAACTATGTCCCTTGATCTCCCCATTGCACACTGAGGTGTACGGACCACCATTGTGGAGCTTCAGACCAGCAAGCTCTTCTGGACAAGAGTCCCCTTGGCTCTGTAAGGATGAAGATCTTCTAAACTTACTACACCAGTAAACATCGGGGATGAAATCCAAGTGAAATTTCCAAACTACTGTCATCATTTTAGGCACAGGAGCAGAGCAATAAAACAATTAAAAAATAAATCAAAACTAGCATCGAGGTATCTAATGGCACAAACAAGCTGGATAGTTGGAGAGATGTGAAAGGCACTATATAATAGATAGATAGATAGATAGATAGATAGATAGATAGATAGATAGATAGATAGATAGATAGATAGATAGATAGACATGAAAAGCAGTATAAAATAGAACATTAGACCAATCTGGACAAGAACAGGCCATTGAGCCCAACAAAGCTCGCCAGTCCTCTCCACTTAATTCTCCTAAAGTAACATCAAGTCGAGTTTTGAAGGTCCCTAAAGTTTTACTGCCCACCGCACTACTTGGTCATTTATTCCAAGTGTCTGTGGTTCCCTGTGTAAAGAAAAATTTCAAATGTTTGTGTGAGATTTCCCCTTCACAGGTTTCCAACTGTGATCCCATGTTCTTGATGAACTCATTTTAAAGTCACCCTCTTGATCTACTGGACTAATTCCACTCATAACTCAGGTCTCCTGTTGTTTAAACTGAAAAGGCTCAGCTCTTTAAATTTTCCTTCATAATTTATCCCCTGTCGTCATGTAATGAGCCGAGTCAGTCTTCTCTGGATGGATGGATGGATGGATGTGTAGATGGATAGATAGATAAAAATCACCAGGGAGTCGTGCATCACTCATTTTGTATAAACTGCAGTTAATCACATCATCATCACAGTTGCGGAAAATGAGGAAGGGGGAGAAACTGGACACCATCATGAAAAATCCTGTTCGTCCCCTCCGGGAGGCTCTGTTCTCCTCGAATACTTTTAGCCCCAGGCTCATTGCACCTTCAGGTGGATGACCTGTTCCGAGGTGCAGGTGGTATGGCTGCTGACAAGACAAAGTACAGGGCATGTTGGCATGTGCAGGGTGGTATCAGAGTCGGTCACTCCCAGAACTGAGAAACTATCCGGTCAGTGATGGGCGCACTCATCTCACTCATGTGACAGATACACGTGGTGCAGCTCTAAGTCTGAAAAGGTCTTTTATGTATTTTTTAAATAATAAATGATTGGTTTGGTGTTCCCCTAGAGTGAGGGTCCATCATTTTTTTTCCACCCCTTCTAAGGGGTCCCTGCCCTGAAAGTGTTTGAGAACCCCTGCAGTAAGGTGCCCCCGAGCAGGTGGTGGAGTGGGCACTCCCGCTTGCTTATTTCGTCTTTTTCTCAGAGGCGAGGGAGTAACAGCAAGCCCAGAGCACTGAAACCAAGTCAGAGGTCACTTCCCTTGACTCGATTTAAGTTCCCACCCCCCAACACCCCCTGGCCATCTTTAGCGATCAGTGGAAAGGATGATGGATGATTGGAGCGCTGCCTGCAAACAAGACTCTTCAGAGGCTGTCAGCCCGGGTCTAAGTGTCCATTTGTTATCCATTTACTCCTTGGCCGGCCTGCTGCCGGCTTGCAGATACTTTTATTTTCTGGTCATTGATGAATCCTTAACCTTTCTCCTACGGGAGGAGCTCAGGCTTTTCTCTTTTGTTCTTTCCAAAAATAAAAAAAAAGGCTAACATTTGAATTTACTCCAAAGATGGAGAACACTATTTTAAAAAAGACACATTCCAAAAAATGACATTTGCAGGATATGTAGAAACGTACCGCTATTAAACTTTCGTGTGACCATATTGAGGAATGAAAACCATACAGCACCTTCAGAACGTATTCAGACCCCGCTGATTTTTTACATTTTTTGATGTTTAAATCGTTTAACTCTTCCACACATCAAGCAACATTCAATACCCCAAAAGCACAATACGAAAACAGGAATTAAAAATAAGGAAAACCTGAACTATCACATTGGCTCGAGTGTTCGAAGGCCCTGATTCGGCTCAAGTGCGTCCCATTCTGCTGATCATCGTTGAGATATCTGGAGTCTGACCGGACTGGTTAGGACAGGCGCACACACACACACCCCGGTCTATAGCAGCACAGCAAAAACTGAGCCATGAGGTCGATGGAGTTGCCCACACCGCTTAGAGACAAGACTGTGTTGCTGCACAGAGCTGGGAAGTCTACGGCACTGAAGGTTCCCAAGAGCACAGTGACCTCCATGATACTTAAATGGGAGGAGGAGTTTGGAACAGCCATGACTCTTCCTAAAGACAAACTGACCAATCAGGGTCAAGAAGAGAAGAATTTACATTTATGAGTGGAGTCAGTCCAGTGGATCGAGACGGTGACTTTAAAATGAGTGCATCAAGAGCATGGGGACACAGTTGGAAACTTGTGAAGGGGGTATTTTGCCCCAACATTAGAAGTTTTTCTGTACACAGAGGACCACAGACACTTGGAATAAGTGACCAAGTAGTGTGGTGGGCAGTAGGACTTTAGGGACTTTCAAAACTCAACTTGATGTGTTTTTGGAAGAAATAAGTGGATGGGTATGGTGAGCTTTGTCGGTCGGAATGGCCTGCTCTCATCCACACTGTTCTAAAAATGGGCCTTGGAAAGAGAGGCGACCGAGGACAGGACAGTCACTCTGACTGAACACACCAGAGAACCTGTGCGCCTGCAGGTCTTGAAGCTAATAAAGCCCTCTCCTTGGTCGTATCTCTGTGAATGTATTCTTTGATGGCTTCAAATCAATGGTATTGTAGTTTGATTTTCTTGGTTTAGGCCTCTGTTGCTGAAACCCCCAACGCAGCACACCACCAATCTGGGCTTAACGGCAAAGAGGCCTGATGACACATGAAAGCCTGCCTGGAGTTTCCAAAAATGGTACCTGACGGACTCTCAAGGCCGTGGGAAACAAGATTCTCAGACCTGATGAAGCCAAGGCTGAGCTCTTTTGACCAGGCACCGCTCACCCCCTTGCCCAATGCCATTCCAAACGGTGAAGCAAGGTGGTGGTGAGGGCATCGTGACTTGTAGTCAGAGTAGGCTGAGGGTTCACCATCAAGTTAAGGAGATGTTTACAGTGAACTCAGCAGGTTTCGCTCCCTCTCGCTATGGCGCTTTGTTCAACGATGGAGCGATCCTGAAGCAGATCACCCATGATCATTTGACGTTGACTTCAACTAGACTAACAGCAGACTGCTGTGCTGTGCGTGTTCAGACTACCCATACGCCACTGGGAGTGTGCTGGACTGTGTCAGCTTCTATCTGTTGCGGTTACTGCATCATTTTCACTTTTTGATTTATCCTTGTATGTCGACAAATTACTAAGAATTTCCTGCAACTGTCGCTTAATCAAAATGAAAGCACGAGACGCAGAGTGCTGCATCGTCCCGTTCCCCCCCACCGCCCATTCTTTATGCTTCATTATACACCAATCACGGGGGGGTAATTGAGGACTTCATCATTTACATGACAAGCAGCAGTTGCAGTGACTCTTTGACACCAACATAACCCTTCAAAAGAAGCTACGCTTTCTGGGAGTACGCCATCCACCTCCAGTCACCCACCAGAACATGATAATGGGGTGCGTCCCCCGTCACTCTGTGCTCATTTCTCAGACCTGTCAGCGCAAGGTCATTTAAATAAGGACAACAAAAGGGAAAATGTCACCTTGTGCTTGTCTGTCAGATTTATCATGAAACTTAACGTGTCACACAGAAGCCATCTGCTTGTCCGGGTTGGTGCAACCGAGCGAGTGCTGCCCACCAACGGGCCTCTCGGGGAGCAGCAGTGTGTCCTCCTGTGCTTTCAGCTCATTCTTCAATTAGTAGAAACACTGCGTAATTGATTTCACTTAGAGCATCTTGAGCAGGAAATCGATTTTCCATCCATTTTTATAATGTATACAAACTCACTGTAACATGACTGTCTGGAAAGAAAAAGACAAAGCATGGACTCGTACGTCAAGAGGGGTGACGTAATTAGCGGAGAAGGGGGACAGGGTGACGGCCGCACAGGAGCCGTGGGGGAGCCGGGCAGGCATCAGTCCTACGAAGAGATCGATCCCTCCGCTCGCTCCGCAAAGGAAAGTAACAACTCCTGACGGAGCAGTCGATCTCGTCACTCCTGACACCAAACTTCACGACGGTTATCTGTCAGACTGCGGGGTAAAACTTAAACACGTCAGACTAACAGAACCAAGTCACACCACTGAAAAAGCAGGCAATAAAACAGGGCTAGTCTGGCCTTGAAGTCCTAGCTAGGCACACGTGGTGGGCACCACAGCTTCCTGTTTAACCACTGTGGGAGGAGGAAATGCAACTCCCTGCCCGCCTATTGCACCGTCTACTCTTTGCCCACCTATTGTAATGTCAGCTATTTGCCTGTCTACTGCATTGCCTTAACTTTTCCCACCTATTGAACTGTTTTCTCTATGCTCACCCATTGCTGTGTCTGCCTTAAATTTGCCCACCTATTGCACTGTTTGCTCTATGCCCACCTATTGCTGTGTCTGCCTATTTCACTATCTACTCTTTGCCCACCTATTGTATTTCACTGCCTATTACAATGTCTGCACTTTGCCCACCTATTGCACTGCCTGAACTTTGCCAAACCTATTGCATTGTCTACTACTTGCCCACCTATTGCACTGTCTGCTCTTTGCCCGCCTACTACACTGTCTGCTCTTTGCCCACCTATTGCACTGTCTGCTCCTTGTCTGCCTATTGTAACATCTACAGTACTCTTTGCCCCCCTATTTTATTGTCAGCTATTTGCCTGCCTACAGCATTGCCTTAACTTTGCCCACCTATTGCTGTGTCTGCCTATTTCACTATCTACTCTTTGCCCACCTATTGTATTTCACTGCCTATTACAATGTCTGCACTTTGCCCACCTATTGCACTGCCTGAACTTTGCCAAACCTATTGCATTGTCTACTACTTGCCCACCTATTGCATTGTCTGCTCTTTGCCCGCCTACTACACTGTCTGCTCTTTGCCCACCTATTGCACGGTCTGCTCCTCGTCTGCCTATTGTAACATCTACAGTACTCTTTGCCCCCCTATTTTATTGTCAGCTATTTGCCTGCCTACAGCATTGCCTTAACTTTGCCCACCTATTGCTGTGTCTGCCTATTTCACTATCTACTCTTTGCCCACCTATTGTATTTCACTGCCTATTACAATGTCTGCACTTTGCCCACCTATTGCACTGCCTGAACTTTGCCAAACCTATTGCATTGTCTACTACTTGCCCACCTATTGCATTGTCTGCTCTTTGCCCGCCTACTACACTGTCTGCTCTTTGCCCACCTATTGCACGGTCTGCTCCTCGTCTGCCTATTGTAACATCTACAGTACTCTTTGCCCCCCTATTGTATTGTCAGCTATTTGCCTGCCTACAGCATTGCCTTAACTTTGCCCACCTATTGCTGTGTCTGCCTATATCACTATCTACTCTTTGCCCACCTATTTCACCACCTATTGCACTGTCTGCTCTTTGCCCACCTATTGCACTGTCTGCTCTTTGCCCACCTACTGCACTGCCTTATCTGTGCCCACCTATTGCACTGTCTGCTCTTTGCCCACTTACTGCACTGCCTTATCTGTGCCCACCTATTGCACTGTCTGCTCTTTGCCCACCTATTGCACTGTCTGCTCTTTGCCCATTTACTGCACTGCCTTATCTGTGCCCACCTATTGCACTGTCTGCTCTTTGCCCACTTACTGCACTGCCTTATCTGTGCCCACCTATTGCACTGTCTACTCTACAAATTAACCAGCACCCTATTTTATTTGCACTCATATTAAATTAAAGACACCAATTGCAGTCTAAGGGATACATACTGTCACATAACGGCATAAAGGATTTTAACCAACAGCAGCTACAGCAAGGTCGACTTCGGCTGCTGGGTGGTTCTCCTTTTTGTGTGATTCTGGATGTCACCTGTCCATTTTATATGTCCCAGAGCACTGATCGTGTCCCAGTATTGTCCACTAGAGGGGGATATCAACGTCTAACCACAGCCCAGCCATTAATAAAGGCAAGCACTGAAATCTTATAAAATAAAACAGTCGCTCTCACAAAATGTTCTCCAGGAACAATGAAACTCTGTGGAGCACAAGAACCAAAGGAAATGCCAAGAAACACAAAGACCATCCAATGCTAGCAAATCCAGAAATGTAGTCAAACCTCAGCCCCTTCAGCCCCCTGCAGTGCTGTCCACTTCCCTCTTCTAAAATAACTTCAAGTGGAGTTTTGAAAGTCTGTGCTGTCCGCCACACGATGTAACCCTCCGACCACTCTAACTGTGGACAGCATCTTTAATGGGTGGGACCGATGAGCTTCTTTTCGACCGTATAACTCCTTTACATACACAACAGCCACCAGTCAGCCGCCGAAGTCAGACCTTCAACTCATATGCCTGTGTTTTTTTACAAGACAATTCCGAAAAAGTGGGGCTGTTGTGTAAAATGAAAATACAAACAGAATGCCACGATTTGCAAATCACATAAGCCCATATTTTATTTACATTACAACACCAAAAATGATTTACTTTCAGTATTTGATGTATTTTACTATTTCATGAAAAATAGTCACTCATTTTGAATTTGATGGCAGCAACACGTCTCAAAAAAGTTGGGACAGGGGGCAACAAAAGGCTGGAAAAGTACGGGGTGCTACAAAGCAGCCGTTGGAGGAGCATGTTGCAGCTAATTAGGTTAACTGGCAACATGATTGGGTATAAAAAGAGCAACGCAGAGTCTCTCAGATGTAAAGATGTTCACCAATCTGCAAGAAGAGCGCCTACAGAGTGGGGAACAATTCCAAAATAACGCTCCTCAACGTAAAACGTAAGACTTTGAATATCTCATCATCGACAGCACATAATATCATCAAAAGATTTAGAGAATCTGGAGGACACTCCGTGAACAAGGGACAAGGCTGAAAATCAATACTGGATGCCCGTGATCTTCAGGACCTCAGGCGGAAACAGCACTGACAACAGGCCTGACTCTGCCACGGAAATCATTGCAGGGGCTCAGGAACCCGTTGTCTGTGAACACACTTCACTGTGCCATCCAGCTTTAACCTGCAACACACAAAGCCCTATGTGAACACGATCCAGAAATGCCGCCAGAGCTCACTTAAAAATGGACTGAGGCGAAATGGAAAACCCTTCTGTGGTCTGACAAATTAAAATTCTTTTTGGAAAACATGGACGCCACATTCTCCGGACTAAAGAGGAAAGGGATCAGCGCCTATGGAATGGGCAGCCTGCACATCTGGAAAGGCACCATCAGTGCGGAAAGGTCTATGCAGGTTTATAGAGCTGCCATCCAGAAGACGTCTTTTTCAGAGAAGGCCTTGAATATCTCGGCCAGACAATGCTGAACCGCACACTGCATCTCCTCTTTGAACAGCATGGCTTTCGTAGTCCAAGAGCCTGGGTGCTGACGTGGCCGACCTGCAGCCCAGACCTAAAAAATATAAAATGAAAAATACGACCTGGGACTGTTGAGCAGCTAGAGTCCTATTAACAGACAAGAATGGGACAGCAGTCCTCTCCCAAAACTACAGTCACTGGTCTCCTCAGTTCCCAGTTAAAAGAAGAGGGGATGCTACCCAGTGGCGAACGTGGCCCTGCTGTCCCAACTTCTTGCTGCCGTCTCATTCAAAACGACCTTCTTCTGCTCTTAAAGTGGTACCTCTTCTCAGTTTAAACATTTTGGGGACCTGGCATATTCTAGATCTATTCTGGTGATTTCGCTGATTAAGTCAGACACCTTCTTGGTTTCCAGTTTACTTTATATGAAATAATCTGTCCTCTTAAAAATGCCTTCAGAGTTTCCCAGAGTATACCTGCCGAGTCCTCGGAGGATGCATGTGATACGTTTTCTATTGTGACGGATGACCGGGACGCCGACTGGATGGAACGACCGAGGGAGAGCCTGTATTTAGGACACTATCTCCCCCAAGACATTAGAGGGCAGCGCTCCCCGGGGGTTAATACAGCACCACGGATCCCCGTAGGGCATGCTGGGAGTTGTAGTTTGGGGCAGCCCTGTTGGAGGTGCAGCAGGGTCCTTAGAAGAACCGCAGCCGGAAGAAGGTGGAGAAACGCCTGGAGCACTTCCACCTCACCACCAATCGGGGGACAAAGCTTGCAGGACAAGGAGTGGAGAATTGAGAGACAAAGAGACAAGGACTGTGATATATCTGGAAAGTGGGGAGCAACAGAAAACGCCTCCCCCACTGAAGAGTACAAGTCTGTTGTGCTGAACTGGTGTCTCAGCCTGTCTGTGTCGGGGTTTGGGGGGCAGTATGCCTGCTGGTGGACCACATTATGTCCAATTGTGAATAGAATATGGGTTTATGACACTTGCAAGTCACTGCATTCTGTTTTTATCCACATTTGACACAACCTCCCGACTTTCTTGGAATCGGGGTTGCAATAATTAAAATCCTTCCCAGGCAGGAGACACAATCCGATTGTTGACGGCCGGGGTCTCAGCACGAGACTAGCCTCACCCACTGTGGTGACAAAAAGGACAAAAATGCCTCTGACAAAGCGCCGCGTCCTTCTTCCACTTGAAACAGTGCAAGTGCAAAACATTCTTTAATGTTTAATTAATGAAGTTTTCCGGCCTGCCACGTTGTATCTGAGTGCCCCAGGAAGAGACACGCAGTTGTCACCTACAGGCAGAGCCAAATCTAATGTGACAAAAGAGTTCTCGCGACGATATTAAAAAATGCAGCCTCCCTCCACCTCGATGTAGCGGCGGGCTTCCTTCAGCTGACTGCTGCCAAAGTCGTCCTTCACTCGCACGCGTCTCCCACTTTGTGACGGGCCCTTCTTCGGCCCGGTGTTGTTAATATTCAACTCCAGCTGCCGCAGTGTGAAGGGTGATTCAACCGCTCTCCCAATTAGTTTTTTCTTCCCTGTTAGTTTTCGTTGATAAGATTTTTTTTTCTTTCTTTCCTTTAAGTTATAGTGAAAAGTGGGCAAGATGATTGATGGAGAAGCCAGGCATGTTAGAGTGTGACAACATTACTAATGTCACTGAATTTCTTCAGAACAAAAATGAGGCGGCTGATGACCCTTCCCGTGTCCTGCCACAGGAAAAGGGTCTTCGGGAGGCAAAATGGATCTACAAGCTGGTGCTTAGAAGACCCCTTTTCTCAAGGTCAAGGTGGGATCTGTGATCGATTCAAATGCCCCCCCCCCGTTGTGCGTTCCCTCCACAAGTGACACTATACCCTTTTAATGTCACTCACTAACATTCCAAAAGGAACTAAAATACTAGAACTTAGGAAAAGCGATAACATCACAGTACTGACCGTTAGCTCAAAACATCTGCCAAGAGATTTAACGTCCACAGTTATTTCACATTCATATAAAAAGATGTCGTTGGCCAAGTGAAGGACGGGACTCGAAAGAAATGTTGGAGTGCCAGCCAGGCTACCCCATCTTACTTACAAAGCAAAAAAAAAAAAAAGTGAAAATAATAGGCGTGTGATAACGCAAAGGGTGTTTTAGGGTCTGGAGAGGGGTCCAGTCACAGGGCCGGAGCTCCGTAAATGCAGTTGACTCATCTCCACTTTCAGCTTTGCTTTTATAGCTCACGGACCCCCAAAGGGGCGTGGATGATTGCTCTCAGTGGGCGTCTTTTCCCAGCTGAGGGTGATAAGGGAGACGTAAAAGTTAGCGATGGCACCCCTGGTGTCCCAGAGTGGTAGTGCTTACCTCGGAAGAGTGAGGAAGGAGACCCTCAAAGAGTAAATAACAATTGTGAGAGATGGCTGGCAGCTTATCCCGGCCAACACATCCAGGCTGCTGGATGGAGTCCTCCCTGCAGCATGGAGGTGCCCCGGATTCCCGCAGGGCATTGTGGGAGATGGAGTTCGACTTCACAGCCCTGCTGGGTCCTGTGGGTGCCATCAGGTGATGCTGCAGAGAGACACAGGGATTTCTATTTTCCCTACAGCCCGGAAGTACTACCAAGTCACGGGGACGGAAGAACAGAAGTACTTCCAGGCTGAAGAAAAATATGAATCTTCAACTGACCCGGAACTGCTAGTGAATCACATGGACTGAAGGACAGGAGCAGTTCTGGGTCATAAACTATTTAAAGGAATATGGGAAACCCAGCAAGCTGAGTGGTGGAGCTGCTGGGAGGAGAGAAGGATCTTTATTGATATTATTATTATTGTATTATTATTGATTTATTGGCTTATGGGGCTGCGGTGGGCTGGCTCCCTGCCCGGGGTTTGTTTCCTGCCTTGTGCCCTGTGTTGGATGGGATTGGCTCCAGCAGACTTCCGTGACCCTATAGTTCGGATATAGCAGGTTGGATAATGGATGGATGAATGGCTTATGGTGGTGATGGTGGTGTCTACTGAGGCACAATATCAGAAAGAAGAAATTAAAATTATTTCTGATACTTTTACCTGGTGTCTGGACACACAATATATGAAGGAACAGTGTTACTAAAACAATTTTCAGAAGCATTCTCCTTGTAGCCTAACAGAAGAACTCTATTATCAAGTCGGAACTTGATTTCACCGTATAATTTCTGGTCATTTATAATGTCGGTTGAATAAGTCGAATGTGGAAAACTCACGCTATTGGTCCAAGAGATTATGATATGCTAACGCCCACCTTAGAGACAAACCATGGCGCACATGGCCTTTTTATTTCCTATGCGGGTGTGGCAATGCGCTGTATCAGCGTGTGCTCCTCACCTCTCTGTCTCTCTCTGTTGTGCCTACGTGACCACACGAGAATACCTAAATTATTCGGAAGCGACGTTTGCCCTGTTTTGTGTTTTTTGAATCTCACACCCTCATACACGTTTATCGTAAGAGCATCCCTTATCTACTATGGAGCGTTTGATCAGAAGAAAATATGAAGCTGTTTTTAAATTAAAAGTCGTAGAAGTAGCGAAAGAAATTGGTAACTGCGCTGCTGCAACAAAGTTTGATGTGTCTGAGAAACTGGTGAGAGATTGGAGGAGGCAAGAATATGTAAAAAAAAAAATAAAATAAATAATAAGTGTTGCATTTTTGAACGGGCGTATTATTCGGGGTCTGATTTTATGATCAATTTTTTGGGTTTCAAGACCCGACTTATACACGAGTATAGACAGCATTTAGCTGCACAGAGACACAGTGAGTGGAGGACTTCCTGGTGACGTCATCTGATCTTCCTCAGTGTCAGCTGCCACCTTTTCTGTGTTGCGTTGCCACTACACCACACTCCACCCCTTGACAATGTAAATCCCATTTTCGCCACCAAGTGAATGGCTGTGGACTCGCGTCACAAACAATTCCATTTAGACATATGCACAGAGACCATCTCTGAACACTATAGGTGGAGCGCTTCCGTGTGACATCAGCACTATTATTTCTGCGCAGCACATCCCCACTACACTCTGTGGGCTCACGCTATGAAGCATCTCAGTGTGAAGATTTGCACCATGGCCCACTGATAGTGGTCAATCGTGAATACGCGACACATGGCTCAGAAGTGATGTCCTTTACAGCACGAGCTAATAGGACATCTCCACTACTGAGCCACACAGAGACTGTATGTGAACACTGTGAGCGGAGGGCTTCCTCTGTGTCAGCCTCAACCTTTTCTGTGTTGCGCTGCCACTACACTCCACCCCTTGAAAAAGTAAATCCCGTCATCCTTGTTGTCAAGTGAATGGCTGTGGACTCGCGTCACAAACTATGCCAGATAGTCAGCTGCACAGGGACCATCTCTGAATGCTATGAGTGCAGAGATTCCTGATGACATCGGCTAATCTCTCTCTCTGTCAGAAGTGATCCAGCGTGAGCTAACAGGAGATCTCCATTAGTCGGCTGTGCAGAGACCACTGTGAGTGAAGCACTTCCTGGTGATGTCAGCTGACGTCTGTCTGTGTCAGCCCCCACCATTTCTGCATTGCATATCCCCACTTCACGCATCCGCAGTGCAATTCCTATCCTTGGCTGTGGACTCGCGTCACAAACTATGCCAGATAGTCAGCTGCACAGGGACCATCTCTGAACGCTACGAGTGCAGCGTTTCCTGGTGACATCAAGCTAATGTCTCTCTGCCAGAAGTGATCCAGTGTGAGCTAACAGGAGAACTCCATTAGTCGGTTGCGCAGAGACCACCGTGGCCGAAGCACTTCCTTGCCGTCAGCCCCAGCCACTTCTACATTGCATATCCCCACTTCACCCATCCTCATCGCCAAGTGAACTGCTGTGAACTCCACAACACCACGAAGCAGCTCAGTGTGATGACTGGCACTGTGGTGAGCTGCCGGTGTTCATTCACGACATCTGGCTCAGAAGTGACCGCCTTACAGCGTGAAGTAAAGGAGTAACTCTATTAGACAGCTGAGCAGAGACCATCTCCAGGTGCCACAAGTAAGGGCGCTTCCAGGTGACGTCAATGGATGTCTCTCTCTCTGTCCTTCCCCACCTTTACTGTGCAGCCCCACCACTACAGGCACACGTGTGCACACACCAGCAATGGGACAATCTGAGGATAAATCAACACCCCAACAATTTTTGGGGATGGGAGTAGAAATGAGAGTAACTAAATGAGAGGCTAATGACGACAATGAAGTTTTAAGGTAAGGCAGCTGCACTGATACCTGTGATGGACTGGCGCCCGCCCTGGCCGGGGTTTGTTCCTGCCTTGCACCCTATGCTAGCTGGGACAGGCTCCAGCACCCCTGTGGCCCTGTTCAGGACTAAGTGGGTTAGAAAATGACCGACAGGTATACTCACCTATCATGGCGATTAGTACAATAGGACATGTATGTCCTCATAGTGACCTTATAAACTTGTAATCCTAGTTATTATAATCCCCCTTAAATAACGGACTTCAAACACAAGAAATGCTGCATTTCTGTCTACACCCCAGAAAAAAAAAATCTGTCCTTGCTCCATTACATGCTTGGCTGCCATCGGCCACGAACAAGACCTGTGCGTTGATTTAAAACTGGTGCGACTGGTCTCGAAAAGACGGTCACTCTTCGTGTTTATGTTTTTCTCTGTCAGCGTGAATTTAAGTCAAAAGCCCATCGGCTCGTAACCGCAGCTGCTTTTCTGGTGTTCTTCTGGCTGCTCATACCGATACCCTTTGTGCATTTTACTCTGTTGTTTGTAGGGGGTTGTGGTGTGGTGTTTGTTCTGAGGAGGAAGTGCCCACAGAAATGCCACACGTGCTGACCTCCTGGAATTACCACTAGAAGTCTGACTAGCTGTAAGAATTTACCTCAGAGTAGGACGTGACAAAGAGCCATGAAGCGTCCTACTCTCACTTCCAAGGCATATCTGAAAACGAATGACGTCACCATTTTGTGGCACCTGAGATGGAAAGTGACACTTGTCATGGTGTTTTGTAGTATAAAGACCTTTTCACAATGATAAGAATAATAAGAGTAATAATAATACAGTAGAAGCTGCAGTAGATGAAGAATCAAAAGAACAAGAAGAAGGCGAAAAACAAAATAAGGTTGACGTAATGGTTGCCACTTCACAACAACATCAAGATGCATGCTGTAATGAGCACCGAGATGGAAAGACTGAGGCCCAGACCCCGAATGAGAGTTACGCCCGACGTTGACCAACGAATGCTCCACAGCCATACTTACAGAATAATCAACCACCTCCCCGCTGTTATGGCCACGAGAAACGCCTCGTAAAGTAACAGTCACTCAACGTTTCTGAAGTCGCTTTCACTTTTCCAGAGTTTCATGCCACAATCCTCCCTTATCTTCTACGATACTCTATTTGTCAAGTAACGTCAAGCAGAGTCTCCACCTGCCTTCTTGAACCTTCCTGGGCTTGTAAAGTGAAACATGAAAGTTCCAGGGGTCCGTGTGATACCCCGCTGCCAATCAGCCACCCATTTCCACTTATCTTCGGGCTACCAGAATACACTTGGCTTACATGATCACCTGTGTGTTGATACTCTGGCATGGGGGCCAACACAGGGAATGTCCTTGTGTGGCTCGACCAATCAAACATCTCTGGAGAGACCTGAAATAAAGTTGTGCACCAATAGACTCCATCGACACTGACTGAGCTGGACGGGACCGGCAGAGAAGAATGGCAGAAAATCCAGGTGTGTGACGCTTGTCACGTCAGACCCAACCAGACTCCAGTAAGTGCTGCCAAGTGGCTTCATCAAAGAGTCTGAATACTTGCGTCAGTTCTGTAGACTTATGAATGTCTGAGTTGAGGCTGGCAATGGCCACGTCCAAGTGCCACACATGGCTCCAAAGCAGGACATCTGGCTCACTCTTTACTGCCCTGTCAATTCAAGGTGGAACGGGGCAACTTCTTTTGACACTACCGAGTCAACCTTTGCCAAACATCACACTTATTTGTCAACAGAGGCGACAAAGTGAATAAAGGCAAGTTAAGTAAAGGACAACGTCAATCTCGGCAGTCAACAGTTTTTTTCTGGGATTTTGTGGTGCTTAGTGACATAACAGTAGGCTGCCACAAGAGAATAAGTTAATCTGGCTGTTTGGCAGAAAATAATATAAGCCTGCAAAAGGCCAAAGGTTTTCATAACTGTGGGGAAATCAATGACCCGGTGTCAGAGCCGGGTTAAAAATGCTGATCTCAGATCATCCAGCTTGGGCTAAAGAGAGATAGGGTAGATCATTTCCAGTATAGAGCCGCTTAACGTGAGTCACAATGATGACTTAAGGATCAGCCATTCTCAGTCTTAAGGATAAAGGCAGGTCAGGCTACTCAGGAGAACACAAGATGTGTGAAAGTGAGGCCAGTGAGGAAAGGAGACGAAGGAATACGAGAAGAAATCAGCCCACCACATGGTGGTGCTGAGAGGATGGACTAGCACAAGTCACACTACCCACCCACCAGTTATATGACCCTGAGTAAGTCACAGTGTGGCTCAGTGCCTAGGAGGGGTTACCACATTACAAGCACTCTATGAAACCAAAACAAAAGGGGGTCCAATTTAATACTCTGGAGTGCTGCTTACCACCCACAGGACACTCACTTGCAGAAGCAACACATGCTTGATCCACCTGCTAGCGATAAAGTTGCTGCAGTGTCCTGGAGTGGAAAGTCGTACATTTTAGAACTGCAGACAAATTATATGAAGCTTTTAATTATTTTGATCTGACGAACCAGGATGAACTGAAGGGCAGGACTTTAATGACAGGCATTGTACGCATTCTCTTGTAATTGGTGGAGACAAAAGAAGGCAAGCCTGACTCCATCACTTTATAACTTGGGAACGGGACTAGAAATTACAGAATTAGTTAACAGGTTGAGAAAAGTGGGAGTGCAGAGGTACCTGAATGATCAAACACGCTGTTCAGAGTCAGCCATCACAACAACAACATGGCCAATTAATCTACTCTCGACATATATCTGGACAGTTTGACATCCGTGGCAGAGCGACGGGCGCTGAGCAAGACTCCTGTCAATCATGGAGAATCCACTGAACAGGATCATCTCCAGACAGAGGAGCAGCTTCAGAGACAAACTGCTGTCACCATCCTGCTCCACTGACAGACTGAGGAGACCCCACACTATGAGACTCTTCAGTTCCACCCGTGGGGGTAAACGTTAACATTATACAAAATTATTGTCTGTTACACGTGCATTGTTATCACTCTGTAATTTAAAATTGTTCTTTATCAGTATGCTGCTGCTGGAGTATGGGAATTAAATAAAGTATCTATCTATCTATAAAACCCTAAGCCTAAAAGTGCAACAGTTTTGTGCAACGGTTTTTGTCATGCTTTAAATCAGTCTTATTTTAAAACCTACATATATTATGTTTGGTATGATTCTTTTCAGAATTTATCGAACTTTAATGTGATGTTGTTAGATTTTCAGATTCTTATTCCATTTTTAAATTAGAGAACTAAAAAATATCAAGAACTAACGTCTCGCAAGACGAGACTTAACCAAGAGTGCCAAGAGATTTAACCATGTCAGCGAGCAGGGGGTAACCCCCTAGTATATATATCTATTATTAAAGGAAATCCTGAGAAAAGACATTCTCAGAGATAATTTCAGGTCCCGCGAGATAACACTTTTTGCCAAGAGATTTTGACAAGTGCCACCCTCCCCTCAAACATCTAGAACTACGCCCACGGTCCACTCACTTCTCATTTCTGTGAATACTATTGTCAGACACAATTCCTGTGCTCTCAGCTGCAAGCAGGGTCAGAAATAAAAGACAAAGAGTAGAAGAAAATGTAGAACATCGTAAAGAATTCAAAAACGGCGTGATACACATGCAGAGCAGGTTAGAGATAATGAAAGTACAAAAATTTGTCACAAAAAACTGATAGTAAAGATCTCATTAGTGCTAACAAATGGAAATTATTACTTGGTGAAATAAAGGAACAGTGAAAAGAGATGAAATATATGGGCAAATATATGGACATAAGTGATATGAGTAGGACAGCTGCTGTACAGGCTTTTAAATGTTCAAAGTGCCGTGTGAGATTCAGATCTATCTATTATATAGTTCCTTTCATCTATCTATTTACTACATGGTGCCTTTCATCTATCTATCTATCTATTATATAGTGCCTTTCATCTACCTACAGTATCTATATATTACATGGTGCCTTTCATCTATCTATCTATCTATTATATAGTGCCTTTCATCTATCTATATATTATATAGTGCCTTTCATCTATCTATCTATCTATTATATAGTGCCTTTCATTTATCTATTTATTACATGGTGCCTTTCATCTATCTATCTATCTATTATATAGTGCCATTCATCTATCTACCTGGCTATTTATTATATTGTGCCTTTCATCAATCTTGCTATTTATTATATAATTCCTTTCATCTATCTGTCTATTTATTATATAGTGCCTTTCATGTCCATCTATCTATTATATAGTGCCTTTCATCTATTTATCTATCTGTCTATCTATTATACTGTGCTGTATCTCTCTATCTGGATAGGATGGACTTTTGTTTTTTTAATCTTTGTCCATTTTCTGCCATTTCTCTTCTGCTCACCTCCACTATTTCTTGTAGTTTACCCCTTCAGTAAGCTATAACACCACAACATGATAACCACTTACCCAAGGTGATATACAAGATTGCTCGTGGTACACCCCAAATCAAATGAGGAGGAGGAAGAAGAGGACAGAAGACTAGCAAAAGCAGGACGCCATGGACGTGGGCCAACCCTAGGTGTCCTTTATCCAAACCCAGGGTCCACAAAGCTTTTCTCACAGAATTATCCTGCCGAACCACAAAGCACCAGGTAGTGCAACCAAACCTGAACTTCTCACATACTAACCTGTTGTGAAGGCCTTTGTTCTGTTGTTCAAAAAGAAGGGAATTGTGCCATTTGGGCAATAGGCTGCCACTTGCACGTTTCATCCGATTTCCCACATTTATTACACTGCATTAAAGATATTGTCTTCTAGGCTTTCACAATTTCATCAAAAACTACTCGTTGATATAAATTTATATTTTTATCTGAGAATTTCCAAGCCCACAGCCCACAAGCTCTACAGCCCAAGGCTTACGGCTTGGCGCCCCCATATTGAAGAAGCGTTCACGTTCACGCTGTCGTTTTCCCGCTCTTCTTTTCAATCTTTATATCATAATCTATTTAAATAGAAATTCCGACATCACCACCTCTGAGGGCAAGGGGGGGAGGGGGGGTTGAATTCTGGGTTGTAGGAGACTAATGAGAATTATAATTACATTGAAACCACGGCCCAAGAAGTTGAAAATTTGTTTAACTTTTGCCGACTTAAATGGGTCACGAGAAGATGTCATTAACATGCTAATGAAAAATAACTGACCTTGCATTATTGGCCAGAAAATATGAAAGCGTTATCAAACAGTTTTTTATTAAAGCTTTAATTTTCCACTGTTTTAATGTAATTGTGGAACCGGTGGGTTTTGCGGATGAACGGAGTCCGCACCAGCACCATGCTTGGTAAAACACGTGGAGCCAATCAGCAAAGTAGTCATTTTATGTCATTGTTAAGTGACCTCCATTTGACCTCGGCATCAGAAATCATTGCAGTATTGCCGGCACGACTCACTTAGCGCCCCGAAAGCAATCATTTCTTTTAGCGCTGTTGTTTCTAGAGAAAGAAAAAATTATATATATATATATATATATATATATATATATACTGTATAAATTGCTTCCTTTTGGCAAAAGCAGGGATTTTCAGAAGTACTGAAAACACATCTGGAAAAGACATCTGCACTTGGCACAATAACATGCTCTGAAATACCCGACTTTAAAAGTGCAATTTTTTTTTCTGTTTTATGAGGAGAAAACATTCATTTCCTGTAAGTTTCAAATGAAAAAAGTGAATCCATCCATCCATTTTGTCAGCTGCTGAATTTACGTTTTCCTTTACCATCATAGATTCCCAAACTTTCCCAGAGACACGTTAATGAATAACAAATTCCTCTAAAATGGCCTGAATCCCACGTGAGTGAGTGTGTGTGTGTGCGCGCTCTCAGATGGACTGGTGTCATGGCTGACGAGAATGGGAAAAATAGACTTATATAAAAGGAGGCACAAATAAAACAAAGCTATAAATCAAATCTAACCTAATGGCACTGCCAGGTTTCATCAGATAGGCATGAGTCTCCCACAGTATGAGCTGGCATTCTGTCACCAGCGGCAGGGGCGTCTATAAAAACAACAAGTCACAAACGGAGTTCCACCGAGTGTAGAGGTGAGCTGTGTCAGTCCTGGGGGGCCGCAGTGTCCGCACGTTTTTGTTCTAACCTGGCTATTTAATTAGAAAGTAATCCTTGCCAATAAGGGATCTTGTTTAATGTCCTGGCTGGTGAGTGTTTTAACTCTGCCATTTCAGGTCATTCTTATCTCGTTGGTCTCTTTTCCTTTCTAAGGATATCATCCAAATGTGTTGAAGCCTAAAATGAATGAATAATTCTCAGTCCTTCATATTTCTCTCTTCGGTTTGCTTCTAAATATTGTATTGCAATTATCCATCCATTGTCCAACCCGCTACATCCTAATGACAGGGTCATGAGGGTCTGCTGGAGCCAATCCCAGACAACACAGGGTGCAAGGCAGGAAACAAACCCCAGGCAGGGCACCAGCCCACCGCAGGGCAGTAGATTAGATAAATCTTATTAATCCCAAGGGAAAATTTAGTTAAACTCAGGTCCATAAGTATTTGGTCAGTGACGATGCTTTCATAAATTTTGGCTGTCAATGCCACCACAATAGATTTGAAATAAAGCAATCATTATGTGGCTAAAGTGTGGACTTTCAGCTTTAATTCAATTAGTTTATCGTATGAAATGACCGCCATTTTTATAGATGGTCCCCCTATTTTCAGGGTCTCTAAAGTATTTGGACATTTGACTGACCAGTTGTTCCACAGCCAGTGTGAGCAGGTCCCTCATTGTCTCATTAACTATTACGCAGGTTGAAGGTCTGGAGTTGATTCCAAGTGTGGAATTTTCATTTGGAAGCTGTCACTGTGAACTCTCAATATGAGGTCCAAAGAGTTATCCATGACAGTAAAAACTGCCCACCATTAGGCTGATAAAACAAAACAAACCCTTTAGAGACACAGCAGAAACACCAGGAGTGGTCAAATCAATCATCTGCTATGTTCTTCAATAGAAGGAATGCACTGGTGAGCTCAGCAACTATAGAAGGTCTGGACAACCATGGAAGACAACGGTGCTGTCGAAATGCAGAATTCATTCCTTAGTGAAGAAAATCCCCTTCACAGCATTGAGACACAGCAAGACCACTCTCCGGGAGGTAGACCTATCATTGTCAAAGTCTACAATCAAGAGAAGACTTCATGAAAGTAAATATAGAGGGGCTTACCACAAAGTGCAAACCACTGGTACTAAACCTCAAGCATAGGAAAGCAGATTAGACTTTGGCAATAAACATTTTGAAAAGCCTGTCCAGTCCTGGAACAATTTTCTTTGGACAAAAGAAGCTAAGATCAAGATGCACCTGAATGCAGGATAGAGAAGAACATGGAGAAGAGAAGAAATGGCTCATAATCTGACGAATATCACATCATCTGTGAATCATGGAGGAAGTTTTATGGCCTGATCATGCATGGCTGCCAATGGAAGTCAATCACTGGTGTTTATTGATGATATGACTGCTGGCAGAAGTAGCAGGATAATATCTGAAGTGTCCAGGGCGCTATACTGTCTGCTCAGAGTTAGACAAATGCTGCAAAAATGACAGGATGACACTTCACAATACAGATGGACAAAGAGCCAAAACCTACTGGGACAGCAAACCAAGTGCTTTACAACACAAAGCAGTGGAATATTCTTCAATGGCCAAGGCAATCAACTGACCTCAACCCAACTGGACATGCATGTCACTTGCTGAGGACAAAACTGATGGCACAAAGTCCAATGAACAAGCAACACCTGAAGACAGCAGCAGTGAAGACCTGGCAAAGCATCAGTTGGATGGAAACTCGGCACTTGGAGATGGCCATGGGTTCAGACATCAGGCAATCATTTACTGGAAAGGATTTTCAACCAAATATTGAAAAGGATCATTAGATTTAAGATTGTGTTAGTTTGTCCAAATACTTTTGAGCACTGAAAATATTGTGACTGTGTATAATAACACTTTGCATGAAGTGTCCATAATTACACTGTAACTACTATGTAATTACCTGTATAAGTATAGTGTAACTATGAGTTATTACTCAGTACTTACTGTGTAATACAAAGTAACGTTATAGTTAATTACTCAGTTGGCATTGTTATTCCACAGTTAATATAATTACAATGTAACAAACTATCACTGATCCAAAAACAAGTGTACTTACATAGTTACAATGTATCTGCACTTTCAAATGTAATAAAAACATCAGGGTATGTAATTACATCTATGTAACAGATGTTCCATGGTCTGGGAAATTGTAATGGAGAATTGCAGTTATAACTGTAGAGGTTTTCAATGAAAACCTTTGTTCATGATATTTGTAGGTAGTGGAGAGGCCGAGACCACCTCAGTAGGCACGAAGTCAAGCAGTAAGGAGCAGCACTGGACAGGACACAACTCTAGGACGTGGCACACTTACACTCAGCTTCTTTCTGCTGGTGGCCCCTCACCAATAACATGGCGCATCTCCATCGGCCTCTTGCGGGGTGTCTCCCAGTTATTCCCTGTCTAGTTTCTTTAACTTAGATATTTCAGACATGTTTTAATTGTCTTGCTAATTTTTCGAATGAGTTTTATTAATATTGTTATCATTCTTTGTATGTACGGCACTTTGGTCTGTGAATGCTGCTTTAAAATGCTCTTTACAAATCAATTTTACTTCCTGACTTGCTAAAGGATGTCACATCCACTCCAAAAAAATAATAATAATCTGTTTCACATCACCACCCACCCACAATCTTAAAACCGCTTTTGTTTTTTGTTCTCCTTCTTCTCGTGTCACCTTGGCATCGTCCCAGCTGCTGTTCCATAATAGCGCAGAACTAATGGGCATCCCGCAACTGTGCTGCCAGCTGTCTGCTTTCATCATCATACTTAAACCGGTTAGTGAACCATGGAGGACGTGGTGCCTAAAAAGTCAGCCTTATCGCAGGTTATTAGTTCCTTTTCAGGGAAGAGATAACAGAAATTGATATTCAGGTCCATGGAAACTGGGTGGGAGAGCTCACTGGGTCACTGAATGGGGGCAGCTTCAGTGAAGAGCTGACGAGAAAGGAAAGGCTCTCCATTAATAACGAATGGTAGCAGGTGTAGTGGAGGAGCCATTAAACTCGCCATAGAAGTGGGAAGAATGAAAACATTCACTCCGACTAACTCATTAAAACTATGAGTGCCCTCGACTTATAGGTCCTCCATTCTGTACCCTCTGCAGAAACTTGCAGCCCACTCAGTCCAAACACCGCGTCACACCACACCACGCCACCGCCTTCCTGCTTCAGCACAGAAGCACACAAATGTTGTCAAATCTCCGCCCACCAGTCCTAGGAAGTGCACACGTCTTACTGGTGTTGGATCGGCACTCAAGGTTTGACTTTCAGTCCTCTGTACCATTGTCACTAAATGGATGAATCTCCTCCCGACATCTTACTCCAGCCTCTGCAGTGTGTGGCACAATCGCACGCCTCCCCTGATGTGCAGCATAAACGAGCGCCTCCCTGCTTTGCCGCGCTGTAGGGTCCTGCCTTGAAATTGTTTTTTTTTCCCCCTCGTGGAGTCCCCATGACGTCAAAGAGTGAGTGGCGGGTCACTGGCACATTGAATTTCCTCATGGAGTCTCCAGTCTCAAGCGCATCGGAGAGCAGAAGAACGAAGAGCTGAGCACAAGGTCTTTTAAACCTTGTCACGCACTTGTGAGTCGGAGGACACGGTATAGACCAAGTGAAGGTAATTCCACGCCAGGCCAGGGGGTGGCAGGGTGCACTAAACCTTCTCCTGTTATCTCAGCAGACCAGCCGCGGGAAAGCCTGTCTGACCCATCATTGAAGACGTCACTTCCAGTCCCAGTGACTGAAACGTCGTCACTTCCGGTTCCAGCACCTAAGCTGAGGTCAGTTCCAGTTCTGGCGCCTCGACAATGTCAGAAGACGGTCACACTTCCGGTTCCCCTACGCCACTTCTGGTCTCCCCACTCAAGAAAACCGCCATCTTCCCAAACCTCAAGCAGTTCATGTCTGAACCCCAACAAAGACACTTCTGTCTTACAAAACCAAACCCATTGCAGCCAGAGATAATCTACGGGTGGCTGCCCCAAATTTGTGTGTCAAGTCTGCTCTTTTCACAACCTACCCGTCTACTTCTGGAAATACCCAACTGCTGGTACCGCTACATTTAAAACATTCTACGCTACCCTACCTCTTACACACCACAGCCTGGTTACACTGCAATCCATAATTGTTTTTGACGTCTCATTTCTATTGAAAGGTTGCTCAAAGCCGAGCCCACCAGGAGTCCACCTAGATGGGTACACAGCAGTAAATGGAGGAATAGAGAGTAACCAAATAACTGAGGAATACATACGGAGTATTAGGACATCAATGAGGACTTGAAAACAAATTAGTGCCAGTCAAAGCCAAACAGGAGCTCGAGGCGGGGCGGACGGACGTCATCCCTTGTTGTCCATAGTAGGTACTAGGTGTTAATAAGACTGACAACCAGTACAGCACCCCTTGGTGTTCACAGTGTGTGCTTCTTCAGTAGCACGAATGGACATTAAGGAGCGAGAAACCCCTTAGCGTGTGGAGTGTGCACACTTTTACTTTCATAAACGGTGCCCAGCGGGTCGCTGCGCCCACTCAGTTTCATCAGAGTTCAACTATGACTTAGTCTCACCTGGAGTCCAGAGCCTGCTCCCTCTCTGTAGCACAAATGGCTCCCCTTTACGCATATATTACTGTCTTTAACTCTTTCAGGGCTGATGTGGACTTTAGTCAAACGGAGGAGTTGATGATAGTAATCAACTGTCAACTGTGACAAAACCAACCATTATGTTTTAGTTGGATTCTGGTTGCTAGAAAGAAAGTTAGCTTTGTTGGTTTTGACACGAGATTTCCTGCACTCCCATGAGTAGCAAGGCACAAATAATGGCAAAATTGGCGAGAGATCCAAGTGGATGTGTAAAGTAGAACACTCCGGGGACAACGTTATGCCTGTCGGACTCTGATTTTGATACAAGTGATCGAAGACGATTGTGAGGTTCAGGCTTCAGCTGATTGGTCCCCAGCTATCTGTGGTGCTGATCAGGTTCAAGTAGCTGACATGCCTATGGCACTGCCACTTAACAATGACAAGAGGTAGAAACCAGATTGCAATGCCCTGCAACAGTGGCCTCTGCTGTCCCAGCCACGCAAAGACAGCCTGGCAGCAAGCCTGCCACACATTCTTGGCAAACTGGCAGCCACAGCATGCAGCGACACAAGTTTTATGTTGATGTCTGTGTGAGGCCATTGCCTTTCAGAAAAGTAAGATTTATGGAAAAACTTATTAGCCCTCAAAGAGGGCTTTTACGTTCATAAACGCTGCCCAGCGGGTCACAGGGCCCACTCAATATCATCAGAGTTCAATGACGACAGAGAGAAGCTCCCCTTGGTTTTCCGGAGCGTGCACCCCATAACTTTCATAAATGGCGTCCTATGGGACTGACCGGCTCTGCCATTCCATCTGCCAACTTCGGATATCCTGATCTGTGTGCGCCTTGGCTAAATACAGAATACCCACACAGACACACCATGCCCTAACTCTTGCCTTAGAATTAACTGCACTATGTCAGCAGTTTCCTTTTATTCCCAGAGGAACCAGAAGGCGCATTAGAGAATTTGGATCACCGAGAGTTTAATAAAGCTAAGAGACAAATGATCAGTAATTGGTAAGCAAATGCAGGCTAATAACCAGTTGGCAGCTGCGTCGACTTCTTTTCATACAAGTTACACCGTCTGCGGAAGGCTTGCCAATGACAATATTTGAAATCTGAAGGAACGTGTGGGGTTTTTTCATGTTTGTTGTGTAATCCGCAGCTTGCAATAAGATAAATAGCTGGAGAAGAAAAAAAACAAAATCAAAATGCGTTTCTTTCAACACAGCATTTCTGAAAGGTGGGGAGGCGTCCATGGAAATGCAAAATTGGAGTCGTGGGGAAACACAGAATCCTCTTTGCTGGAGTGTCAGAGAGTTTTAAACAGGCAGCTTACACGAGGTCTGCAACATAATAAGCGAGCCACCTACCAAGTGTATAAATGTAAGATCAGACGCAGATTTGTATAGCGCAAACTTTAAAGCCTAAAAGAAGGATCTGAGACGCATTAGAGAGTAAAGAATGAGATGCCTAGGGCCTGATTTCTATGTATTTATTTATTTATTTTCTTGCAAAGCGGTACTGTAACAAGCGAGACAGGTCTCACACTTAACTGTTAAAAATAAAAAAAAATAAACACTCATTTTTCATTGTGAAGTGCGTTCAAAATTGGGAGCTATTAAAGCTTTCCGTGAAATTATTGATCGCTTTTCTAAGCTCCGATTGTGACACATTCCCAGCATATGAACTGACCTTGATCTCTGGTGACGGAGCAAACTAATCTTACCGAAAGGATGGCATTTCAAAAATATAGCAAGTGCGCCTTTTACTGCTCGAAAACAAGCACGACGGTCTCAACGGCAAACTTCTGCAGGCAATCATTAAAAAATATTAACACGGTAAATGAGTGGCTGCGCCCGGCAAAGGCTCTTAAAGTCTGCATTAAGAACTTACCATAAAAAATGAGCTTTCTAAACTAAATGAACAGAAACAATAAATATGTATTAAAGGATAACTGATTAGCTTTCGAGAGCAAATTATATAATTTAATGAAGCATTTGATTTTTATTAAAAAAGAATAAATAACCAACAACTAAAGAAAAAAAAAACTAGTACATGATTAATAACCAGCAAAATTAAAAATTCTGCATGGCTTTGAACGTATTAATAAAGCTGCATCATTAAACCTAAAACTAAGCGTCCATTTTTCCAAAGTGGTCTTCCAATAACAGGATCTTGAAGAGACCCCGCCAGACAGCAGGCCAGGACGGGACAATTTAAGGCTGTAAATGAACTGAAGAGCTCGATTTGGGTTATGAGGTGCCGAGTCCTGTGGGAAGACACATAGACACTGGGAGAATGTGCAAGCCTCACAGAGAAGACATCACAGCTGGGTGCCAGACTTTAAAGCAGCCAAAAGCTTCCATTTCTGGTGAATGTGTGTCTCAGTTCAGCACTGCCTCTCCTCCTTTTGCTTCTTTACCACTATAACCTCAGGCAATTAGACAGAGTGAAAAAACAGGCAGGAGAAAGAGCTACACTTTTAACAGGCAATACATTTTATTATAACTAGTGCCATACAAACATATAGAAGACGGCTTTGTAAACCAAGACCATATAACCTGACAATGCTAGATGTGTAATTTTGGGTGGTGCAGTAGCTTTTACTCGACTTGATTTTTCCGGTCAGCTCATCATCTGCACAGACCCCCAGGCAGCCTGCTTTCTTCAGCTTATCAACAACAACAACAAGCTTTATTTATATTGTACATTTTGATACAAATCATGTAGCTCAAAGTGCTTTACATGATGAAGAAAGAGAAAAAAGGACAAAGTAAGAATTAAAATCAGAGAACACTAGTTAACATAGCATAAAAGTAAGGTCCAATGGCCAGGGAGGACAGAAAAAAAGAAAAAAGAAAATCTACAGGGGTTCATAGGCCACGACACCACCCAGCACCCTCTAGGCAGTCTACCTCACATAAATGATCGGTCCTCATTGTATGCAGGGTTCTCATGGAAGGACTTGATCAACTGGTCTGCTTTCATCAATGATGCAACATGGCAGAGAGAGAGACAGAGACAACTGAAACCTTACTACCGTCAAACACGTGCGCATGGGAAGCAGCTAAAGGGCTCAAATGAGGCTAATTCCGTGCCATACCAGGGGGTGGCGGAGTGCGCTTTCTCTTTTTCCACTGCAGACCAACTACGGGAAATTCTGCCTGGCCCTGATGATGTCACTTCTGGTCTCCTCCCCAACGACATCATTTCCTCTGCCTTTCTTTAAAAACCGCCATCTTTATACCTCACCGAGTCAGTTTTTGTTTTGGACTCCAATCTGTACCCAACTGTACAATCAATTTGTCACATTTTTTGCAGCCAGGTTCAAGTATACCAGAGGCTGCAAAACCTTTCTGCGGCTCTTTTCTCTTTCTTTGACAAACATTTAACTGGTTGTGTATACCGATTACCTATAGGCTGTATGTACAGTTTTTTGGACAGACAGATGGACAGATAAACTTACCTACACTTGAAGCCGGTGCCCTGGTCAGGTGACTCACGATTTTTTTGTGGAATCAACAGTTTAAGAAAGTCTACCTTCAGGTGAACTTGCCAGTCAGTGATTGTTTAGTCTTCTTTGCTGGAGTGTCTTCGTTTTTCACAAAACATGTATGACTTATGGACAGATGGAAACCGTTTCCCACCTTGGCGATTGGGAGCACTCAGAAACCGAGCTAAAACAAGTAATCGAGGAAGAGTTTTCATCTTATAAAGGCGGTGAATGGCAGAAAATGGAGTTGACTGATCTACAGTGTAGGGCAAGGGGGCTTCAGGTGAGCAGAGCCAGCCCACTGAAGAACTGCAGTTAGCTGGGAGTTTAAAGCTATGAGTCATTTTATTCAACTCCTATGACGGGAAGCTACACCAGGGTTTGCTCACAGATCACTTTGTTCATGTGGATTCAGCGTCATGCTTGACACGAGGCAAATTTAAGTTTTTCTTTTTGGAACATTCTGGAATTTCTTTTCTTTTTTTTTCCCCCTGAATTTTGTTTGTCAGTCCTCAGATGCAAAACGTGGGGATACAGAATGCTGACTGCATTTGCATTTTTACCTGAGAGCTTGTCACAATGAGGAGCACTATAAAAAAATAAAAGGAATTATAGGGCACTGGCCACTATCCTCGCCACACTGGACACAAGGCAGAATAAACTCTGTGAACAACAACTTTGCAGGGCTTGACATATTCGTGTAAAATGTGAGGGATGGCCGACCCCATGGAAGGATGGAGGGAGGCAGCATGTATGGGGCATCATCTCCCCCGGACTGGTTGATGGAAACCCCCCCATGGATTGCGGAGGGGCCACGGATTCCCACAGGGCACCATGGGATTTGGAGTTCTTTGACTCAGCCCTGTTCGGTTCCGTGGGTGCTGCGGGGACTAGCAAGCCCTACTTTGTTGGGCTCTCACCTCACCCGGAAGTGCTTCCGAGCTACAGCTTCGGAACACCAGAAGTACTACTGGATGGAAGATAAAAGGAGCCGCCTGCCACAACTCGAGGAACCAGAGCTGGGAAGAAAACTTGTGTGAAGAACGGAGGAGACAGTGAGAGAGAGAGAGAGAGAAGGAGACAGAGAACAGCAGAGTATTTGATATACTATTGTACTTCTGTACTTGTGGCGTGGGAAACAATTAGCAGAAGAGTTTCCCACAGTGAAAACTCCTATTCGTTTTACACTTGTGTCCAGAGTCTGTCTGTGTTGGGTGATTGTAGAGCTGGAGCGTCCCCTGCTGGCCACAACACACACCCCCTCCCGTCAGACCATCTCAGCATGGCCGATTAAACTAACACCTACATATTCTGAGATCTGGAACAGCAGCAGTGTACTCAGCATGAAGACAAGGTGCCAGTCACTGGGCAATGCCACATGTGTCATCTATACTCAGTGCCATCATTTGCTTATTTAATGCAGTTAACTATAAAAAGGAGCCCGCCTTATTCGTCGTAATGAAACAGCTACTTTGGCACATAAGATGACTTGATTTGTCTGATTAGTGGCACACATTGAGTAATTTAAATGAAACTGTCAGGGTAGCATCAGCCGATTTACAGCCCCCACTCCTACATTTAAACATCTGTAATAATTTGCTATAAATGATCTGTGTAGTAGAAGAAGATGGTTTATGGAGGTACACTTTCATACCTGACATATATAAAATATATATAAATCTGCCCAATTTTCCTCACCTCCCACCCATTTCTATTCCAGAAGAGATACTGATCAGTCTTGAAGACTCAGGCTGCATTTCTATAATGTATAAAACCATTTTAAAGTCTGTTCCTTTCAAAGATCCCAGAGTACAGTGGGAAAAGGATCTCTCAGTCAAGTTTTCAGAACAGGAGTGGAAGGCAGCTATTCACAGAATTCACTCGAGCTCCATATGCGCATAGCATTCAATTATTCAACTTAACATCTTTTACGGAGCACATTGATGTTTCCAGGGCAAGAGCCAACCTGTGAACCATGCAATCAAGCTCCAGCCTCACTAGGCCACATGTGTTGGGCTCACATCAAATTATCATTGTTATCTTTAAATGTCTGTCACAGAGCCTTGGTGTCACAGTTCCTCCTAATCCATTAACAGCTGTGCTTGGTGGGCTCCCAGATGGGCTTAAAATGGAGAAGGACTTTACAATACAATACAATTTATTTTTGTATAACCCAAAAATCACACAAGACGTGCAAAAAATGGGCTTTGACAAGTCCTGCCTCTTGCCAGCCCCCCAGTCTCGACTCTCTAAGAAGAGAAGGAAAAACTCCCAAAAAAATATTTGTAGAGAAACAATGGAAGAAACCTCAGAAAAGACAGTTCAAAAAGAGACCCCTTTCCAGGAAGGTTGGGTGAGCAGTGGGTGTCAAAGCACGTAGACTTATCTTGCTCAATTGGAAGAATCCTAGGCCGCCTCTTTTAAATTAGTGGGTAACTGATAAAACCTGGCAGGATCTGATCAGTAACAACATTTTAGAATAAGCATTTCAATTGGGGGAGAAGGACTGTTTCCCCCTTTACGACTCTCAAAATTTTACTCAGACTGCTGGCCTTCCTCTCTTTCTCGTAGGTGGGGTTTGAATTGAATCTAGTTTTGTAAAGTTTGACTTGATTGTATGGAACATTATATGCTTTTAATAATTCCAATAAAAAAAATGATATATATATATTTATATTCCGTTATTTCGTTGAGTAATAGTTTCCATTTTTTTGCGCTAATGCAATCTTTATTATCATTTTTTTGAGACTTTCAAATTTTAGTACTTTCATAGTCTCTAACATGCTCTGCATGTGTTCCGTGTGAACGTTTTTGAATTCTTTACAACGTTCTACTCTGTCTTCTACTCTATGTCTTTAATTTCCGACCACCAATGAGAAGTCAGTAGACTGTGGGCATGGTTGTAAATGTTTGAAAGAAGGGCGGGACATCAAAAGCTCTTGGCAAAAAGTCTTGTCTTGCGGGACCTGAAATTAACTCTCGCAGGAGTTGAAATTATGTCATAGAAAGTCTCAGGATTTTCTTTTATTTTTTATATATACTAGTCGAAGCCCACCATAGAAAACAGTAGTGTAAGAATAGGAACGGAAAACGGTGAGAAAGGAATTCAGTATAACAAAAGCTTAGGAAACCACCGTCGCAGTGTAACGAAAACAGCAAGGAGCGAAACCAATGCCAATGGTCGAGAGAGTACCTTCCTGTAGCAGGCTACGGAAAACATAGACATATATAGATAGACACCGCATTCACTGTGTTGCCTAGTCGACACGATAAGTCAGCGCGCCCGCCCTTTTGCGAGTGGTAAAAGTGCCATTTAAACTAATAAAGGTAGACGTGGAAACAGGGTTTTCTGATAAAAAAACAATAACGTTTTAAACAGTATCATTTACATACAACAGATTTTGGCAAATTGTTTATATCCATTTATACACTATTAATGGCAATAATAATAATAATATAATTCCTCCCGTATAAGTAACATTTCTCGGACTGCTTTCTTCCATCTCCGAAACATTTCTAGACTTCGTCCTGTTCTTACGCAACACGGTACTGAAGTATTGGTTAATGCCCGAGTCACCTCACGTATAGATTACTGTAATGCTATTCTATCTGTCATCCCACAAAAACATATCCATTGCTTACAATTTATTCAAAATTCTGCTGCCAGGATAATAACCTGCAGTTCTAAATCCACTGAACATACTACACCGATTCTCTCTCA